>NC_090915.1:4644000-4775191 GCF_040956055.1 Brachionichthys hirsutus | reverse complement strand
GGTCAACTTTCAAAACGCGCTTTGGCTGGGCAGACAATTCCACACAGCGTTTGTGGAAAAACAAAATAATGGAATAGAACTTTGGTTTGCTGCAGCGGCCTTTTTGCCTTCTCTTCCCCGGAATTTCTCGATCACACAAAGACACACAAACACTTATTCCGTCGAGAAATTACACGTCTTCTCCGTTTATAAAAACTGCTTTTGAGCTTGTTAGCCTGTCATCTCTCTCTACTCCCCCCCCCCTGAAGACTGTAATGATACCCATGAAAAAACAGCAGCCTCCATCCATCGCTCCCGTCTGTCAGCTCATCACTGAAGTGGCTTGAATCGCATCCTTTTCAGTGAGACTTGGCACAATCTCCGCCGCTGATGTGATGATAGGAGTTATGGGGCAGAAACCGGCCCGACGCCTTTGTGACACTGATGAATTACTTTGGGGGCGTAGCCAGTAAAGCCAACTGATTTTCAAAAGAAGAATTCTTCATATGTGTGTGTGCATATATACAGATTTGTTTGAAAACCAAAACTGCATTTCCCATGAGAAAAAATGGAAACTAGATGAATCCGTTCCTCTGCACCAGATAAATGCCCATTTACATGCCAACACTTATATCAATATGTAACTACATGAATTTAAACAACAGATAACAAAACAAAGCATAAATAAAAGTTAATCTAACATAATTCATTTACACACCGCTTTGGCTGCGGTGACGGAATATAGAATAACCAATTCACCTAATTTGCATGTTTTTGGTGGTGGGAGGAAGTCGGAGAGAACCCACGCAGACACGGGGAGGACATTCAAACTCCTCCCAGAAAGGACTGGGAGAAAGGAGTCGGATTCCTGTGACCTTCTTGCTGTGAGGCAACAGCGCTAACCACTGCGCCATGGTGCTGCCTGGTTCCACTGCGTATATATAGATTTTTGCTATATTATAGGGGTCACATGTCCATATTTTATATGCTGGGGGGTTATTATATGCTTTCTATTGATTATATCTCTAGCCTGTCAGAAATGCAGACTGTAATATCCTTTATGTAAGCGTCCCGTCCGGCTGAGGCCTCCCCTCATGCTGTGTGTGTGAAACTTTATATCGCTTTATATGACATGCTCTGTCAAAGCATGTAGACATCCCTACAGTAGCTCCAGCAGAAGGAGCTGCCAGCAGCACCAGAGTGTCGGGGGATACGGTTGTGTTGTGATCATGACGAAGTCGGCAGGGCACATAATGAGGAACATGCGGGCCTTTCTGCTTCGGTAACTCTCACAAAGATTTATTCTTCCACGCCTCTCAAACGAAACCCCCAAAAAAATCTCCGCTGATGATGAAGAAAAAAAACCTTGAATAAATAAAGATGTGTGTGTTTGCATGTTTAATTCTTTGTGCCTGCACACATATACAAAGTCAAAGCCTGCTTTTCCACTGTGCTTTCTAATTATCCCCCAATAAGGCCCCCCCCCCCCCCCCCCCAGCGGCACTTAAAGAGTCTAATGATCAGCCATAATGCTACTGTTAAACGCCCTAGCTCACAATAAAACACGGCAATTCCTCTTCTGTCTCTCATAATAGGCGGAATGAATGCCAATGTGCTGCTCACAGGAGGGTTTGGATTACAGAGACGAAAGAGAGATGCACAGAGAGGCTGGATGATGGAGCGAGAGTCTCCCACACCGGGGACCGTAAAGCAGACACTCTTAATGAGAAATATGCCCTGACATTAGAGATACTTCCGAGGCCAGCTACTCTCTCCCATTACCTCAGTCACATAATGGCAGCGTGTCAGGCATTAGCAATAAGACACCCTGTAAGGACACAGATTATGTGAAGCGGCCACGATCCCTGAATATAATCTCTCCACTTAAAATGACGCGTAAAGCATTGTTTTCATTTGAATCATTCAGAATTTAAACCCTCCTTATAAAGGGATCAGGTAAATAAATCAACAATAAATGAGGCACTTCTTGAAAAATCTTTTTTAACCACGCGCATAATGTAATAACAGCCACTGAAGATGAATATGTGCATACGTCTAGGAGGGAATTGGTTAAATGACTCACAGGCTGCGTGAAAATCCTCGTCTTTTTCTCGACTGAATGGTAGAAACGGTATTTGCAGCGAGCACAGAAAGCAGCAACTCTTGTCTCCACTATTGGCTGGCATGCTTTGCCCTCACTGCAATGGCAGCTAATGACACATTGGTTTCTCTCATTTTCATATGTCACGATATTAATCTGGACAATTATTTCATGCAAATAATTGCAGGTGGCACTCCTTCTGTTTCGGCTTTATATTTAGCCTATGGCCTCCCACACTTGTGCCACTGTTTCTCACTTCCTGTCCACCCTGCAGGATGTGGTGGTGGTTGGCGAGGAGAATTTCACCACGCCGTGCTACATTCAAATGGACGACGAGGCCTGCCACATCCTGACAGAAACGCTGGGCACGTACTGCCTCGTGGGCCAATCGCTGAGCGCTGCAACCACCAAGCGCCTCAAACTAGCCATTTTTGGGCCCGTCACCTGCCCCGCCATGGAGTATCACATCAGAGTCTACTGCCTGGATGACACACAGGATGCACTCAAGGTAAATTACACCTTATCAGGATGCATGGCTGTCTTTGCATTTGCCCAAAAAAACTTTTGTGTCGGTGTGAACCCCCCCCCCCCCCCCCGATACAAAATGAGCCGCATTCGTCCACCGACTGCTGTCGTCTGCTTAATACCTCCGTCTACCTTGCATGTAGGAAAGATAAGAGCGGATATTAAACAGGGTTATTAAGTTTGAGAATGGGTAACGAGAAGTGATGGTGATTCTTCTGCAAGGACATTAAAGTTTGTGGCAGACGGCAGGTCCAGATTCAGTTTCATGATGCCCGCAGGGAGTGAGAGAATAATAGACTATAAAAAAAAAAGAAATCTCATTTCTTACATTTTTATTTGAGCATTCACAAGAATCTGCTGAAGTAAAACAGGATATAAGAGGATGCAGCAACAGTTTGTGTTTGGAGGCTCGCAGGCATGTCTGTGTGTGTGTCCTAACATGAGCTTTGAGTTTCTGTTAATGTGATTAACTCAATGAAAAAAGTAACCCATTGATGCGTCTCATGTATATTTAGTCCAAGCAAATCCGCATTTGTCTGTCCAGGAGGTTCTGCAGATGGAGAAGCAGATGGGTGGGAAGTTGCTGGACGAGCCAAAGACTCTGAGCTTTAAAGACAGCACTCACAACCTGAGGCTCTCCATCCATGATGTCCCCCACACTTTGTGGAAGAGCAAGCTTCTAGCCAAGTACCAGGTGAGACGCTCTTTGGCTTTCCTTTCACCAGGCCGAGGCAAGAGGATGCTCTCCCGGCGTGCAGCGAGTTAAACCTTCTGTCGCTCTTGCAGGAGCTGTCCTTCCAGCAGGTGTGGTGCGGTTCACAGAGGAACCTCCACTGCTGCTTCACCCTGGAGCGCTTCGCCGCGAACACCGTGGACCTGGCCTGCAAGATATGCGTTCGCCAAGTGGAAGGCGAGGGCCAGATATTCCAGCTGGACACTACAGTTTCAGAGGTAGTTTAACTCTTCCCTTCATGCTCACTCTTGATCTTTATCTCAATCGTTCGAGATCGGTGCGACTTTTAAACCTCATTGTCATTTAGTTTCCACATCTGAAGATCATGCATTTTTATGCAGCAGAGCGATATCCTGTTACCTGCCGTCTTCTTTGCTGAGTTTGCGAATACGGTTGTAAAGCAAGCACTCATATAGTCTAATTTATAAAACGCTAAGCGCATAGTGGAGCAGAGGGGGCAATGATCACCCTTTACACAGGCTCCATTTGCTCCACAAAAGCCTCGCTAGCCATGGGAATAGGGCTTGAGGGCTGGGGGGGGGGGGGGGCAGACAGGCTTTGTGCTCAGTAATGGCATGAATTACAGGACATGAGATCAGAGCTGAGTCCACGCCTGGCCTCGGCTCATTTGTTCGAGTCGAGGTCTCGCTCTGCTTTTTGTAAGCGGAGGCCTGCAAGCACTTAAGCCTGCAAATACATTGTGTTAGAACGTCGCTCTGCATGCACGGATGAACAAATGCAAATAAAATAAGTCATTTCCACTTCTTTCATGCGAACCGGGGGCGGGTTTCCGTGCGGCGTTGTGGAGCGCGTTCCGTTCTGCTCGTGCAGATCGCTGCAGTGTATCCCAGTAAGCGTGCGTCTCTGTCTGCAGGACTCACAGAGCATCGACACGTCTCTGCTGGACCCTGCCAGTAACATCACGACTCTGACGGGGCCCAACGCCTTCCGCATCCCCATCTCCATTCGACAGAAGCTGTGCGGCAGTCTGGATGCCCCGCAGACCCGGGGGAACGACTGGAGGATGCTGGCCCACAAACTTCACCTCGACAGGCGAGTGGCACTCGACGTGGATGTCGGAGGATCTGTCTTCCTGTTCGTCAAACACCTCGGGAATAAGTCGAGAAATTCTCTGTGCATTCTTTGGCACGTTTATTACTTGTCAGATCTTCCTGCAAATGAAAACCAAAAGTGGAACAAAACAAAAAAAACAAACTTAAATGCACAAAACGAGTCGACAGTAAATATCTGGGCCAAGTTCTCCGACTCCTCTGCTTTCACCGAACTTAATCGTTTACTTCCTTTTTCCTTTCCAGATATCTGAACTACTTTGCCACCAAATCCAGTCCAACTGGCGTGATCCTGGACTTGTGGGAGGCCCAGCATTTTCCAGATGGCAACCTCAGTCGCCTGGCCCGGGTGCTGGAGGAGATGGGACGGCACGACAGCCTTTTCCTTGCAGTGACGGATCATTGACAACTAATCCCCCCACCACCACCACCCCCACTCAGGGAGCATGGCATTCCAAGGAGGAAGAAGACGTGAAAGAAGGAAATAAGAGAGGGGGGGGGGGGGGTCACCGTGGAAACGAGAGCGTCTTTTGACATCACAATGACAGATGCATGCGCGTGCACTCGGAGAACTGCGCGTCTGCACACTCGGAACTAAAGACGAAAGAAACAGGTCTGCTCAGCCACGAGCCGCTGGAGGTCAAGGTCGAGAACTTGGGAGCGGAAGCAGAAATCTCCGCCCATCGTTTGTCCCTGGCTGCTCTCTCGCCATCGCTGCTTCTCCGCTACCGCAACCGGATCGTTTAGGCGCCGTGGTTTCCTTGGAAACACCCGTCCGATTATTTGGAAGAGATTGATATCTGTTGCCACGGAGGCAGAAAGACGCCATCATATATCAAAAGCTTGACTCTCCATAGCAAACCCATCGGTGAACAACATAGCGTTTCATAATATGCCTATTCATGCATATCTTAATTTGAATTTTGTGCTGTCTGCTATTAATACTTAGCAGCGTCCACACGTTTTTCTTCCTTCGTTGTATTTGACTACATACTGGCACCTCCTGATGGACACTCACGGTATTGACTCAACCTGGCAGCCATATTTGCGTGTACAGGAGGAAATCAATGATGTAATTATGTTAGAGTTTGCATTGGCGTCCTAACTACTATTACTACTTTTTTTTAATCCATGTTAATTTCTTTTCATATGTGTGCTTGTTACGTGACATTTTAAGGCTTAAGAATATTTTTGAGGCATTGAATTGGTTTTAAGGTTTTTTTTCATGCTTTTTTTTTAAGCCAGGTTGTTTGGTTAACTATACGAGTCCACCCCCCCTCTCCCAAATGGAGGGGATGGATCACGACTGATGCTGATGATTTGTACGTTGCTCAAGAAGGTATCATCCACTCACATTAAAGAGGCCAGGCAGGAGAGGAGAGGAGACGGAGAAAAAAGGGAAATGAATAAGTATATTTTTATAGTGCCAATATAGACTAAAGTGGCTTGTTGCCAAATAGACACGCTGGTCTTTGAGGTTAAATTGAACACAGGAGATGATCCTTCAACGCCGTGTCGTTTCTCGTGTTCAGATCTCACTGCTGTTTGTACGACAATGACAGAAGCCATCCTACGACACCGACTCGCGTGCATAAAAAATATTAGATGGCTGTAAATGCAACATTCCTACGACGCAGCCGCACCTGTGGCTGTTCCAAGTGTTCTTAGTTGTGGATTTCATTTGATGGCAGTTGCTCCAGTTTTGACGTTAAAGCCGTCTATGCAATCTTGACATCCTTGTTGGGCTCGCCTCAGCATTCTCTAGTTGTTCTTCAGCTTCATGGTTCTTAATTGTGTATAGTGAGAATGTAGCCGTGCCTGTTCCTGGGACTCACGATGTTCTTCGCAACTGCTTGCATTTCATCTGTCAAGTTCTTGTACAAAGTGTAAGAAAGAATCTCTTTTTTTTTTTTTTTTAAGTAATAATAAATTATATTTATATGCAACACTGAACGTACAGCATTGAGGATCTCATTTGTCTGCATTGTGAGACTGATGACGTGATCAGACCAAACTTATTTGATTTGACAGTGAATTAGGCATTTCATTGGACGGACAGCATCACCATGGACGCAGCTCAGAGTGACGAGTCAAACAAAGAGGACATGAACGCAGCTGTGGCAGCACAAAAGGCTGCCAACGGGATCCTGCTGTAGGGCTTTAGAAGAGCAGATCAGGAGACCCACAACCGATCAGGAGAATTCGTCCGGCGATCTCCGTCTGCTCGCTCGCCGAGACGATCCGTGGCCGACAGTCACTCCGCTTTCTCAGAAAGCACAACTTTAAAGCTCTGAGGCGCCTCAGACGACTTGGACGGTGCATCTTCCCTGGCGCAACAGATTTTAAGCCTCTAGTTCTTCCGGCTCCCCGTCAGCCATTAGCTTTACCGCTCATCCTCTCTGTCTGATTCTTTTGTCCCATCATCCACACTCTATTTTCGCCATCCCCCCACATTGGCCGGCACGAGCGGCGGCGGCGGCACGCCTGCAGCAGCGACAGCCCCCTGCTGATGAAATGATCTCGTATCATCTTCGTGTCACAGTTTGATATCTTGGGACTCTAACATCTTCGCCAGGTTCTTCTTCACCCTCAAGGCTGTGAGGCGAGAGGCCGGGTTGTGAGCCCAGCACTCCGACATCAGCTTTCCCATCTGCCGTAGACACTGGAGACACACACATGGAATATGGAATTTGAATAAAGGTTGAATTGACTTGTGGATAATCAAGAATTAGTTCCAAGTCATTTTTAAAAGCAGATCGCCACTTTTAATGCGGCTTCCGTTTGTCATCTGCAGAACCTTTTGTATCTTTGCAGAATTTATTTTTCTATATTCGTAGAGCAGCTCGTCGCCTGACATTCCTGACAGTAAGTAAAAAAAAGCCCGACTGAATACCTCATCGCTGCGCCAGCGATTGGCAAATGAAGGCCTCTGTTTCTTAATGCAGACCACTTCCCTCATGTCTTCGTAAGAAGGATCCGTTGGTACAAGGTCGTGATAGGGCAGCTGATACTCCTCCACAATGCCTTCAGGGAAATAAACAAGACATCTGTGAGAATCACTATCATCGTGCAAAAACCACGTCGAGAGCCCGTAGATGTTCACCGACCGCCGGAGCTGCAGCGCCGGGCCATCTCCCAGACGATGAGGCTGAAACTGTACATGTCAGCCATTATGAAAGACTGGAAGTAGCTCCTGTTCATGGTCTCGTCCAACACTTCGGGCGGCATGTAGCGTTTCGTACCGACCCGTAGATTGGGAGGGATGTCCACCTCATTGGTGTCGCTACAGAGAGGAGAAAAGCGTTGGAGACGCCGAGACGCGCCAACACAGAGCTCAAACAAGCCAGAAGCGTTTGGCATATATACCTGTTGAATTTGACAGCAAGTCCGAGATCTGCGATGCAGCAGGATCCGTTCTTCTTCACCAAGATGTTTTTGCTCTTCAGGTCTCTGTGAGCAATGGCGGGCTTGCCCTGCGTGCCGTAGATCTCAGTGTGCAGGTGGCAGAGCCCCGAGATGGAAGAGTAGGCCAGTTTGAGCAGCTCCTTGACGTCTAAGATGTTGGACCTGAGGTAGTCGTACAAAGAGCCGCTCTCGTGGTAGTCGGTGATTAGATAGAGCTGCGTCCAAGACCCGGTTCCTTTGATATCTGCTGCTATGAATCCTGGGGGGATGGGACGGGGGGGAGGGGGTAATGACATTTGCGCAAAGCAGAAAACAAGTGATTCTCTTCACGCCGCTGAGACCTCACCCAAGATGTTGTCGTGCCTCATCAGGAAGGTCTGGTATATTTCAGTCTCTCTGAACCAGCTCTCTTCCTCTGTGGTGAAGAAGACTTTCACGGCTACTCTCTCTCCCCTCCATTTGCCCATCCAGACCTCGCCATACCGCCCTTTCCCAATCTGCTTAACCATCTGAATCTGCTTGGCGATGGTCCGCTGCACCTGGGAAACCAGATTGTGGCGCACAAATGCACAGCTTCCACTTAAAAAAGCTATTTTCATACGCCGAGAGGAAGACAGGTAATCCTAACGGATCATTGATTAACTCATTCATTCATTCATGGATTATTGCCGTTTCTTTGGAAAGCATTTAAAGTGAAAATCTTAGCTTCATCTTCTAACGTGCAACAGTTGGATGACAGACTTGTAATATCGCTCAATTGCTTTGGGGAGAAAGATGAGCATAATTGGAACATTTTCTGCAAACCGGGATTATTAAATTAAATTAAAGCAATTGCCCTAGAATATAATTGTCACAATAGCAATATCTACCTGAACTAAACCCAGAATAACAGCATTACACTGATTTAATCTGTATTACCCATCCAGGCAGCTGGGGGGCAATGACGTCTCCTTACCAGTAGAGGGAGCCCCGACCCAGAACCGGACCCGATGCTGCGAGAGTGCTCGATCAGGTCCTTCAGCGACTCCCCTGGGGGGATGTAGGTTTCCTCCTGCTCCAAGTCGATACTGTAGTGCGCGTGCGACTCTTGGCGCTTGCATCTGCCACACAGAGGCGACGAGAGTCGTCAACAATTGCACATCGGGAAGTGCAGGTTGATTGAGACGGTCCCGAGCGTCAGATTCTTACCTGAAGTAGCAAAAGACGAGGATGAGTCCAAGGATGATGCTGCAGACCGTTATCGAAATGAACAGAGCCAAGTACTGGATGCTGCTGTCAACGTAATCTGTAAAAAAAAAAACACAAGTTCTTTATTCCTCCGACCCTGGGTGTTGATTTGCGTGTCATTTGTTCGCCAAACGTAATGTCTCCTCCTCTTCTTCCCTCCCCGGCCCTCCCAAAAACGCACACGTTACAAATTAAGAGCGCTGTCGCCTCACAGCAAAAAGGTGGCGGGTTCAAATCCTAGTTTTCGCATGGGTTCAAAAAAACATGCAATTTAGACAAATTGATTACTCCAAATTGCCCATAGCGTGTGAATGTGCACGTGAATGCATTTAGCATTCCGTGCCACATTGTGATTTAAAACTGTCCCTACTGATGAAATGCCCGAGGAGGCCTGAACGCACCATTTCTAAAATGAATCCATTTGAGCTGTGAGGCAGAACTTGAACCTGTGTGGGGCGCGTCTCACCTGACGCCACCTGCGGAGGGAGCGTGGGATGCAGGTCTCGGTTACAGTAGTCCCGATTGGTGCAGCACGTGAGAGCTCGCCGTGATCGCACGTTCCACGTGTCCTATCGCACACAAATGCACGTCAGCCTCTTGCATGCAGACATTAAAAACTAATGAAGGCACAGGAGGAATGAATATTTACAGCCACACTTAATCCTAACAAAGGTATTTTATAAGCCCCCCCCCCCCCCACTGTGTGTAAAAACAGTGGAGAAAATTTAAAGAGGTCTCATAAAGTGAGTCGAGGAAAGCTCAAACAGGCTCAACAATGGTTTATGAAGGATATATATTCATATGCAAAGAAGAAAAGTTACATCCAGACACAGACTTACTCTGCACTGGAACTCCGAGCCGGCCAGACCCAGACAACCTGCAGTGATTACTGCCAGACCCCCCTCCTCCTCCTCCACCATGGTGAAGCAGTACCCGTCAGTCCTGCAGGAAAGCGCACGCATCATCATATGAGCAAACGCTGGCTGGAAGACTTCATCATAAATATGTTACTTGAAATCCTGTAATCGGGATTAAACCCTTCGACCACGATTATCCAATGAATATTTCGAATTGATTGGCACCGAAAGTATCCCCTCTAATCTGGATTTATTTACTATTGATCACAGCGAGTTGGCTGCTATGTGTCTGTGTGTGGGGGGGCTGTTCTATTACATGCAGGTGTTGTTGACGGACTCTTCCGGGCAGTGGTGGGAGCAGTGGCACCAGAGCATGCTCCGGGCAGACACTGTGGTCGCGCCGCCGCTGTCCTCTGCCCGTCCATGTGGCGCCCCCTTCCATCCGTTCTTCAGCAGCATGGTGTCCAGCATGTTGGCTGTAAAAAGAAAGAAGCTGGATTTTTGATTCTGCAGAACAGAACATCCAGCTTAAACATGAGCACACATAACTTCAGGATAATCAGAAATGGGATGAATAAACAAAATTAATTTCTACTTATTTCTATGTCTTTAGGCAAGTCTGGCTGTCTGGGTTCTGTTACCATGGCGATTACAACAATAGAGTCGATGAATGCAAAACATGCAACTCAGGTGAATTGGTTACGCTAAATTGTCCAGAGGTGTGAGTGTGTGTGTGTGTGTGATTGTATGTCTGCATGTGGCTCTGAGATGAACTGGCAGCTTGTCCAGGGTGTGCCCCCCCGCCTGCTGGCGCAGGTTCCAGTAGATCCCGTGAACCCGGGATACAGATTAAGCGGTTCACAAAATGAATGAATATATTGTGTGTCCGAAGTAATGTGCCAAAAAACGCCAGGGTGTCTTATAGCATCCTGTCACAAGTATGTAATCCAATCAGCTTTTCTGGCTACGCCAAACCTATGATCCATTGCACAGCTGAAGATACATCCCACCAACTGGGGCCGGCAAGAAAGCACGGAGCGATGACAGCTTCCTGGTAATGTTCCAAGTCTCAAACATTGTGTGGTTTCTTTTATGTTTATTTTATTTTAAAGTCTGCACAACATGAGATCAATGAGCAAAGCAATCAAAAACTAATAAGGAACAATGTCACGACAAGGGACCAGGTGCATGTTGTACGCATAATGCATGAAACAGCGTATACTTATACTCAAGGTTCAAATTAAAGTATGCAATTTGGAACACAGCTACTGTGTGTTCAGGCGAAATTCGAAGAGGCTACAGGATGCAAAGCCAGCAGGAGGCTTGAGGGACAGGCCATCTTTGTTAGGCTTGGTTTCACTAACTGAGCGTTTTTCCTTGAAGTCTCGCTCTGAAATCTCACAAGAGCGGAGTTGTTGCGGGAAGGTGAAGGAGGAGAGAGGAGTTTACCGAGACAAACGGCCAGCGAGGATTTCTTTCCAGAGGGATTGGGGCTGCATTTTTAGCCGACTTCAACAAATGACGAGTCGCACAATCTTTGCTCAGGCCGAGTTCCTGGAAAGCTCTTGCAAGATTTCTGAGACCTCTGAGTGAAGATTCTGTTCCTGCTTGAGTAAAACGGGTTTTTAATAAAGGTCTACTTCAGAGGGGATCTTTTCTGTCATGCTGATGTGGGTGTAACTTGCAGGAATTCTGTGGAGCCTATAGTCACCCTGCTACGGCTGTTGGCGGAGGAAACTACTGACCCAATTCCAAAAAGTTTGAAAAAAAAACAATTCATTCACATCCAGACATACGTAAGGACAGGGGGGCCCGGTTTAAGTACACATGAATTATTTGTTAAAACACAACAATTATGTATATTCTTTTCAATTACAGGACAAAATTGCGTACTTTCATCAGATTCTAATAAGAGCACCTTCAAGATGGACTTTTAACTAAATGCATATTTTTTGGGTACGTTTACCATGAACAATCACTTGTTTTTTTTTAGATTTATCAATACACATTATTGCACATTTAGTTTTCTCTTGGTGTCTGCCTTACTGACATGCACACCCGCAAACAAGCAGACTTTTGCTGTGTCAGCTACAGGGCACACTCAAGGTCACCCCGAAATCTGATCTGCATCCCCCGCACATTCCACATGCCGCTTCTCAAACTACACTCACACAAGTATAATTGTGCTGTACACAAACACATTTGAAATAATTAGAAGTAACACTGAAGAAATCTAAACCACTGTGACGTCACAGTACGAAAACGTGCACATGCACGCAATGAACTTAGTTTCGTTTTCAGAGGCTTTTCTGACAGAGCTGGTTGAGACAGAAAAAAGGACCTGATGATTATTAGACTATAATAATAGATAACAGATTTCACTTAAATTTAATTTCTTTTTTTTCTTTTGGTTTATATAGCTCTATAAAAGCTGTACAATTGGAGAAATCATTGTAAAGCCAGACTCCAACTAGTGGAGATACATTATGAAACAAATACCTACACCACACCAAGTGAGTCAGAGGGATGAAGTTAACGTCCACAAATGGTCTAACACACATTTATTTGCCATGTCTGGGATCTAGACAAATGTTGACAGAGATGTTGGGAAGGGAATTTCATGTCCACAAAAAAAATATCTCTGCATAAAGCATTTTAATTAATGTGATTGTGTTATAAGAGCAGACTTCACAGCACTGCAGAGCTCTAATCTGGAGACTGCTCATTTAAAGCAGAGGAAGACGTGACAGATAAGAGACACGCTCCACCAGGTGACCGTGATAAATCACCTCCTCAAAGCAGACATCCCTGCAAGTGTCTCCAGCCTGCACTCTGACCCTGCAAAGGGGCAATGCACCCTCCTCCATTCCTCTACCATCGCTCTTAACCCCCTCTGGGCTTCAAAGGCCTAACACACACACAGGCACACACAGAGACACACACACACAGTGTGTCGAGGGACACATTTCAGATCAGGTCATCTATTTCCACCTCGCAGCTTCTAGCTACCTGTTCTATGTTTACCGGCTGTGACCAGAACAACCTTTTGGAGGGGGGGGGGGGTTGACACAACAACACATTCATAAAGTGAGATCCACCAACCATAGACCATGCACCACATTACATCCCCCACAGTCTGAAATCCTAGCTCGACTGTCAAACTTCACACTGATTGCACACAGACAACTTTCCACAGTGGTGTGAATACTGCAGACAGTTGCTAAATACGCAACAAAATACCAGTACTCAAACACAAAAGGCCCACACACACGCACAGCAGACATAGACAAACCAATAAATGCCAGCAGAGGAAATAGACACACACGCACACAAGCAGGATGAGGGCATGAAATAGCTGAAAACCTCGCATATGAATGGACAAACCTTTTTTTTTTTTTTTTTACATTCATTAATGTCTCATCTGGTTAAATTAAATAAAAATGAATGGACACAATAAACAGATGCTAGCAGGGACGATTCCATGAGCCGTAATTCTGGGATTAGACTCATCATTTCCTTTAAATTCAATAAACAATCACGGTGAAGTGCGCTTTTGCTTACGCTTCTCTTTGGCCTGTACTTAAAACAGTGAACGGAACACACGTGCTGAATGTCTGACAAAACCCACAGAATTCATGCAAGGCTGGCTATTTTGTTGTAAATTTACATTTTGCAGACATAAGCACAGCCCCCCAACACACACACACACACACAAAGAGATAGATACAGAACAGTTGCAGATGTTGGCCACACTTCTTTCTATAATCTTGACTTTGTTCCACTCCTTAAATAAAAAGCACTTCAACCTGACGGACTTTTGCGCTGAAGTGGATACACCACGAACTTAACATTTCTCACAAGGCAGACGAACTGATGGCGTGCACATGCACAGTTATCCGATAAACATGCAGCGTAATTCTCCCATGCCTGACCGCCGAAGCGACACATCTGCCCGGGGATCAAATTATATGTGGGGGGAACTGTATCCACATCCTGACAGGAAGCAGCGCGCTGACGGCTGGAGGAGCCCAAGTCCTGCTGAACGGATGGCGATGGACCGATGGACCGCCACGCCGAGCTACAGTCTGACCTTATTCCACGAGACGCAGCTCCACACAGACGTTTCCCCAAAGACCTTTGAGAGTAGCATTAAGTAAAACCCCTTTTAGGATGAGCCTGCCAGTCGGAGTTAAATGTCACAATTGATCTAAAGTACAACAACTTGTGTGATAAATGCAGACCAGCCATGGCCTTTTAACTTTTCCTGAATTCTAGCTGTGGACATTTGCCTTGAACAAATCGGGGTCAGAAGCAGGAGGTACAAAAAAGAGAAGCCTTTGCCAATCAAGACCAAACTGTAACACCCCCCCCCCTCCCCCCCCCAAATGCTCCTACGCAGAAACCTCTCCAGAGACACATGCTGACATTTTCAGATATTTGAAGAGCGCCCAGAATGAAAACATTGCTCTTTGCACCTTGAAAGCGACTCATTGGAGAGTCTTTTCGATTACTTAAAGCCGTATTGGAATTGCTTTGCCTTTTAAAAAAGGAGTTTAGGCAGAGGGCTGGGTCAAGACAAATCGAAGTTCCAAGATTACCCCATGAAATAAAGAGGAACCAAGATTTGGATGAAGGAAATATAAAAACAAATATGAGAAACATTCCACAGTCGTAAAAGGCATTATCGCCAGATAATTGTAGTTCTTTGTGTTTCCATCGCGGCACTTCTGGAAGAACAAGGCAGGGCTCGTCGACTCAGCGCGAACCTCAACAGTCTGCAGGAACAGGTGGTAAATTGACTGCGCGGCTGGGATTTATGGGCAACCTCCCACATGTTTTACTCATTTGACGGATGTTTAAAAGATCAGATCTCAGAGGAAACAGAAAAAAAAAGAACTTGTTTCTCAAATACTGGTGAAAGAAAGAGGACAGAACCGTATAGAGGTTGAGAATGAAGCTTCATTCCACCTGTGAAGCTTTGCCGCTTCTCCGGAGAATGAAACTAGATGTTCTATATCTGCATGGCTGCTGACCCTCCGCTGAGTGAGAAGTTAAACCCACCTCAGTCTGCACACATCAGACTCAGAGAAAAAAATGCACTGGTGGCTGAGACATTTTGCGAGAAACCGTGAAAGTTGCAGCTCTCTGAACTGTCCACTCGGTGTGGGAATTTACAGCCAGTGTGGATTTTTAGCACACTTTCAGACAGGCACGTCTTTGTACCAGGATTGAGAATAAAATATTTTTATTATAGTGTGACATTATTTATGCCTGAACTTTTCTTGATCGCACGACTTATTTTCACTTCTGTTGAAGTCTTGCAATGTACAGCAAAGCTAACAAAATATCCCAATAAATGAACCTACAATATTCTAGAACTGCCTGACTTTACTTCTGATGAGAACTACAAATGCACTAAGATCTAAGTACTGTATCATATAATTTAAATATTTATGCAGAAGTATATCTATAAGGCAGCTTTAGTGTAAATTAGAGACTATTAATTTAAAGAAGTACACACACCATCTGTCAATTTAAACAGTTACTGAAAAAATTAACATTGGGGAGTCTTTGCCTAAAGTATCTTGGGGTCTTGTTCACGAGTGAGGGAAGGATGGAGCGTGAGATTGACAGACGGGATGGAGGATGGGCAGGCAGAAGACAGGGCACATAAATGGACACCCGTTTCTCAAAAGGTATCCCGTGTATAGATCCTGATCGCTTCTGCTCATCATCAATAATAAATGGTAGAAATCAGTTGGAAGCCTTTGCAGCCTAAAACCCGATCATGCCTGCTTCAGTTTCATCTCCGACCCCAGTGGAATAAAACTAAATCAAAGGAGCTGTTTTAGTTCAGCCACATGAGGCCCAGCAGCCTTCCAGTGACTTGCTCTGTACTCACCATGAGAGCCCAGTGATGCCAGTCCAGCTAGCAGGAGAATAGTGAGCCAGACCCACTCCTGAGGCTGCAGCAGCACCACCATCCCGCCAGCACCAACCCCGGATCGCCCGCCCGCCTCCTTCAAATCCCTGAGGTGCAGCCACGGCAAACGCGCCCGTGCAAAAGAGGCGGAGGTTCCGAGGCTGCGCTTTATGTCCTTCCAAGAAAGGCTGCTGGTCCAAATCTCTCTGTACAAATGTCCCTCTGTTAGAGAGACTCTCTCAGGAGCTTCCCACAGACTTCAGCCACCCCACAGACCCGTGTATCCCACACTGACAGCCTGGGAGACACGGACACAGAAAGAAAAGGGGGGGGGGGGGGGGAGGGTGTTACTTCCATGCTCTTTCGCCGTGCTATTCGTCCAGCCCTGTCCACAACCACCGCACCGCTGAGGGAACAGCTGAGTGTATCTGAATCCGTGCACAGACATTACAGATTCTCTCATAACTCAGCGAGGACGGAGAGCAGAATCGAAGCAACAGGGTGTTGAATGAGGTGTGAGAGGCACCAGTGAAAGCACGATGACTTATTGCCTCAGGCAGGCACACACACACACACACACACACACACACACAGCGTGCCAAAAGGAGCACAAAGTGCAGTAAGAACTCAGAGGTGTGTGTGTGTGTACCCATGCCTCAGTAAAACCACCTGGCATCAAAATACTGCAGGGCAGCGCACCCCTAAAGTAAAGCATGTTGATGTTGATGTGAGCAGGTCAACTCGGGTCTCCATCCTGTGAGACTGCACACACAACCGCGGCGTGTTCCGTTCCGTTCGCCATCGTCATACGATTTCTTACGTGTTCCATTAATTCAGAGAATAACTGTAATAATAATTACTGTGACTGGGAAACTGAGACGTTGCTCTCCGCACATTACCGGCCATTCTCCAATGATAAAGAACCCCGAAAAACAGATTAAAACAAAACATGCGAATTCAACAAATCCGACTTCATATTCTGAGTTCTGCTGAGCTCCTGATGTGACAGTGTGAAAAGGTGAAAACGCAAAGGCTTAGTGAAACCGCAGGGATCAATGCCGTCATACGTCAGGTGATTAGAGCTCACACATCCAGGCACAACGTTTCACCCTAATCCAACACACACAGACACATCTGAAAACATGCAATACCGCAGGGAAAAAAAAACTGATAGCACTTGGGAACACATTCTGGTGAGCTATTGGATCATATCAAGTTCCTACGGCACCAATGATAAGTAAGATCTAGTTTTAAAGCGGTGATGGAGGAGGAGGCCTAAACAACATCAACAGCCAAATGGCTTCTCCACCCAACACCTGTTCCCTCTTAAACTCTTACTGGGTGGGAACAGCAGCCCCCAGAAGCCACTTGTCCCCTCCAGAGCTCCCCTGAACCCTAAAGCTGTCACTCCCGATTTGTGCATTGCATATAATAAGCAAGCCTATTCGGGAGCATGAGTGCATGGGGAGGGGGGGGCAATAGAAAGGGGTCAGTCTTCAGTGCTCCATTAGACTTTTTGGGGGGGGGGGGGGGGGGGGGGGGGCTCTTCGTAATTTTGAAATAGCGACTTTGGGTGTGCAAGAACCAGAACCCGAGTTTCACACATTAGGAAGCAAAATCTAACTTGTGAAAATAGAGGTTCAGCTTCATTGGTGGCATTAGGCCTGATGATATAATCTGGATTTTATCTGGCCAGTGGAAGTCTAGCGTATGAGTTGCACTATGGGAAATGTAGGCATCAGTTTGACCTTTCCCAGATATCAGCAGTCAGAATACATCAGTCTCCGCACTCACTTCTTCACCACGATTTCTGGATTTTTTTGGAATAAATGGGAGAGCCACATAGGAATAAACTGTAGTCTCCAGTTCTCTCAATGCACATATGTTTGCAATGCATCCAGAGAAGAGCTGCCACTTTCTCCATAACTTTTCCACTAACGTTGCATTTTCATCTTCAGTTCACCTCTTCTGGATCTGATCTGCTGGTGCAGGGGGGGGGGTTGAGTTTTGATTTTAGAGAGACAGGGAGGGAATGTCTCCCTCCAACAGTCAAAGATCAATTAAAGCAGATTGGCTGTTGAGCAATATTGTGTCTCCATTTCATTAGGAAAACATTTTCTTTTGAAATAGAGACCGTGCAATAATACTAGATGAAGACGAGCAACCCGCGGTGAAAAGGAGCCACGTTTATTTCAGAAATGGCCCGAGGGAAAGCGAACGCACCTTTTCACGGCACAGCGAGAGGAGTGGGATGGATGACTGTGAAAAATCACCGCGAACCTGCGAGACAAAAAAGCCATGACAGAACACAGATGATGAAATTACATTGGGCAGAGATGGAATGCGTATCGTGAGTGATGCTCCAGTCGAGAAGAAACCGCTTCCTCGGCGCTGTGAAATTAGGAGGATTTTCAGCGGCTCAGTGTTTAAAGTGCTGTCACAGAATTTAGTTTATTGTCTGGCAGCACAGCCGTCTGCCCCAGATGGGCCAGCCGTGATACAAGAGAGGGGAGAACGTGACACCGTCATCATCGTGCAGGCAAAGCTTTGGTCCATCTCCTTTCAAGTTGCAAAAACAGCAACGCTATCTTTGGTACCAAGTAGCATCACTTTTTATAAATATTGAAAAATCCACATTTCACTTAATTGAGATGCTTTTTTGGGGGAAGAATGTGGAGTGATACATTTTTTTTATTCTACACAAAAAATAAAATCCAAATTACCATACACAATATATATAATTTATTTATGTCCGTTTTTTAATTATAAGAGGAATAAAAAACAGGACGGCAAGATTACGACGGATGAGCATGAGATTTAACTTGGTGGAGTGTTTGTGAATTTAAACGAGGCTTTCATATTCACACAGGACAAACAGGCAATATCAAAAGACACAACTGTCATATATGATGACGATACAGAGAGATCCCCGCCGAGTCTCGGTCCTCAATGCAAAGAAAGATCCCGATGAGTATTCAGGATTCACACAATAGCGGGGCCAAACCGCTTCACTGAGATTGACGCTGTGAAGTCTCTGAGAATGCCGAGGGGGGGGCAAAAATGTCATGAGAAGGAAAAAGGACATCACAGCAAGAGTCGACCTCTCCTCCCTCCCTCCATCCGTCATGCTGTCTCAGCCTCTCACTCATTCTGTCTCAACATCCCTTTCTACCCGCCAGGTTGGTGAAACTGTTGCGATCGCTCAGCTTGAGACGCAAACGCCCCCGTTAGAATAAATCCGCTTGATTCCGGCTCTGATTCTTGTGATAAAAGAAAGTGACCAGTGTCTGATGCTAATGTTAGCGTTAAGACATTTGCAAAGTGTAAAGTTGCTCTGCTGATGCTAAGCAGCCAATGCGAGCTAAGCTTTACCGCCATGCCTGGCCTAACGCGTTATTTAAAGCGGTGATTCTCCAAAGGTGGGTCGCGACCCTAAAGTGGGTCGCGAGGCCTCACACTCCTGAACAGTCGGTGGCGTTTGTCAAAGCGCAATTGAATGTGTTTGCATTGCCACTCACTGGTCATTTTGGTTTATCATAATCGTTATAATCTGTTCTTCTACCTCAGGTTCAAAATGCACAAACTTTACATTCGATACATTTGAGAAGGTGAAAATTATCTTCCATTTGGGTCTCGGCTTGCCATTGAGCGGTGATGTGGGTCCGGAAGCCAGACCAGTTGAGAACCACTGATTTAAAGCATTGTTGAGTATGCAGAAACACACACACACACACACACACTACCAGGCTGGGTAAAGACACAACCAACGCTGAAGCGGAACGCTGAAACTTACTCCACTCATCAACGCCTCTCAATCTGCATTGTAAATGGTAAAACAGTAAAACTGCCGTTAAATCCCAAAATAGGTTAAAACATGGCTCAGAATGACGACTAAGGCGCTCCTGGGAGCGCTATGTAGTCCAGGCTTTATCATTATCACATTTTGATTTGCTTTTCATTTGTAACACAATCCACGTGAAAAGCACCACGTTCCGCGTTCTTACAACATCCCGTTCTTAATGAAACAATCCTGACGCGATTCTTTAAATTCTATCCAGCATGAAGCTATAATATCGTGCGGCTGCCAGGAGCCTGATCAGGTTTCCGCTCGCTTCCTGCGGAAGATGCAGCCTCCTCAGGAGAAGCTTATCGAATTGCTCGGAGGGACAATATTGCAACGTCTTTATGTTTGACTACCCGAGAGGCTGTCCCCTTTCAACAATGCACAAGGCTCTTTCTGCGGGATTAACTGGCGGCGGCACCTGAAACACACCTGTGGCTCGGATTTCACCAGTGGGGCACAGTTGTTAAAAAAAAAAGTGATGGTTTAAAGCAGAGATGAGGAAGTACTAAATTTAAGCGGGAATAAAGATGTCCAGGACATGAAGCAAGTCACCCACAGCGCATGTTCCCTCTAAGATTCACAGGAGGCAGTAATTATGGGGAAATGGTGGTGCATTCACCCGATCGCGTGCTCACTAACAAGCACTAATTGTCTGTGTGCACTGAACGCGTGCAGGAATGTCGCAGCGAGGCCGGAGGAAATGTTTAATTAAGAGAGGAGCTTAGATGACATGGCTTTTGTCAAATCTGTCAAAGATGATATGAACTTGAAAGCGTAAATCTGGACACATAATATACTGCACCGTTGAGTTTGTATCATCCTCGCCAAAGAAGATATTGTCTTTGTGGAAAAAAATGTTATAGCAAAGGTTATCCAGCTCTGCAAAAAAAGGTTTTCTCTGTTCTTGTGATAAGGACAGAGCAGAAGGCTTCTGGTAAAAGAGAGCGAGAGAATACACCCTTACCTGAGGAGAAAGAAATCATGAAGATTTAAACAATGTCATCATTCTTGAAAGACGCTGGTGCAATCGTTTCAATATGATCAATACAGCAAATGATGTCAAAACCACAGTTCAGGCAAATTGCACAAGAAACCACCTATCGGCATATCTGGAGAAATAAAAAGCCTGCGCTTTGTTCCACAGGACCTTTTGCACACTAGATAGTTTTCAGTTCACCCATATGTAGTAGCTATTGGACTCTTATTTATGCACTTCTCTGTGGCCTCGCTGACAAACAGCTGGGGGTTTAAATGGTAGCGTCGCTGGCCATAGACGCCCTCAGAATGAAGCCGTTCATTGAAATAGACGCTCCTAGCCATTGTGATTAATGGCGTTTGGATACATTTGGTTTTACAGCTTTATAATTCAGGGTGAATTAATAGAACCCCCCCCCCCCCCCCCCCCCCCACGCCTCTGGTCAAACTACCTGCTCTGTTTTGTTGCAGAGTGATTGAGAGGTACTGCAGGGCGACAGCAGCGGGCTGGGTGGGGTGGGGTCTTCTGTGCATACTTTCCATGTGCACCCGCACCCCCTCCCATGGCTGCAGCGCTGAAAGCTCTTTTGTGTGTTTGCGAGTGGTGTTACGGCTGCAGTAATACACACCTTTCTGCTCAACAGCAACATTTCTCTGGTACGCTCAGACCTGTGCTGAAGAAGCTAAACATCTATACATGTACCATCTCATGATGGAGATTATAAACTGAAAACTGATACAAATTAAATGCAGGAAAAAACTGTTGCATTACCTGTTAGGAAATGCAATTTCCACAAACTAATAACCTTAATTTAGGGAAGAAAAGTCTCTGAGACTAAATATACATTTTACAACGGCGAGCAAGAGCTTTAAATTTTGTGATCTACTTTACAATGCTCTACATGCAGATTCTTGCATGTATAGCACCCCATCAATGACAATACCTGGAGATTTGGCCTATTCAGATTCAGTTTCGGACACCTGAAAAGTGGTCAGAAGGGACAGTGGCCTTTAATTTGTTCAGACATAATTTGTTTCACCTTTTGGAAATCTGCTGAAAACACAAATTTCCCTGCAAGGAACAGAAACGTACAGCAGATGAAGTTCTGCAGAAATGTTACGGGCAGAGCAAGGAGACACCTGGAGATAGAAAAGCAGGCGTGATCGGTCTGAACTGTATTCCACCAAGCCAGACGACAGAAAGCTGACTGGGCCGAGCCTAACAAACACCTTCACAGCTCATCATTCTTGCTTCATTTCCACCCACTTCCATCTGCACTTTTCCTTCTCTGTGTAACCTGAGATATTCCTTTCATGAGCCACTCTCTCTGAAGGATGAATGATAAATACAGATGGCTTGAATCTAAACTAATGTTGCCGTCGCTTCTATACAGCAGATCCACAACATCCACAATTCAACGCTGCATCTGTGTTGGTGTCAGATTCAGTTGCAATGCATTCAGTTGCATTGAGCTGCTCATAGTTTGAAAGTCAGTAATCTGAGTATGAAGACAAGCGAATGTCAAGCCTGAGACTCCGGCCTACAATCTCAGAAATGATACACTGACCCGCATAAATGTGCAAATTCCATTTCTTATTTTTGGAACAGTATAATCCAACTTGTTGCTTTGATTCCTCCTATTCGGAGGGCTGCCTCTGCTACTCCCCCAGCTCTAACAAAAGCAGATGAGACGTCCTTGTTCTCTTCCATGCATGTTTGAGTAAGTGTTAAACCATCTGCTCCCGTAGCTGATGGGGGGGACCCAGGGGCCTCGCAGTCTTGACAGGGGAAATCCTGCTCTCTGATTGGTTGGCTGGCTGACCCAGAGCTCTTTTGTCAATCAGACACCCTTTCCGTGAATTAGGAGAAACAGCCTGGCAGGTTGCGTCGAGACTCCGAACAAACATGCAGCTCAGTGAGGAAAGCAGTCTGTCAGAAAGACACATATTGTGGGAATAAAAGGGACACCTTTTATCATGCTCTTCTCCGAGCAGCTTTGAAAACGAAATATAAACTGAATCCTTTGATGATCTATCACTGCAGCTGCATCTGATGTTTTATCCACCACCCACAAGTCAGGCTGGTTGGCCGTCAGCAGTTTGTCCGTCTGGATCCGGGAGTCCTACAAGGATCTCGGCTTGATTGTTCACCAAAAAATAAGATTTAGGTGTGAATAAGGTATATTTCTTTTACCTTACTTTCTTTAAAAAATTGCTTTAATTTCTCCCTAATTCCACCAACTACTTACTAATGGACCGATTTCCACGTGTCTCGAGTCGGCAAGCTAAACAGAAACCTAGAAGAATCTCCTCACGCTGTGTGTATTGTTAGTAGAACTGATCTTACTTAATTAACAACATGCTAGTCTGTCTCCCTGGAGATCTGCGATCTTTAGATACGGAGCGATCAGTATTCTCTTCCCCTGGCATTGCTGTTTGCACTCCTCCAATGATAGCGCAATGAAAACACAGGAAGCAGTTCGGAAAACAGCAGCGGTGCAATCGATGCTTCTCCATCCGACCGTGAGCTCGGGCCATGTCTCAAATCCGCCCCTCCTCACTTCTCAACCCGCGCTTTCCCTTTTTTTGACAGGCCGTCAAATCTCCTTCTACCACTAATGTATCTGGAGGCGGAGTCTTGCAGGACTGCCGCACAGTAGTCGATAAAGAACGGAAATGCTATCCATCTCTGAAACATCACTCCTTCACTTACCGTAAGTGTGCATCACTGTGGTCAACATCCCCGCGATGCTGACACGGAGGAAGACCACACCAGCCCCCCCCGCCCCCCCAGCTACAGGCAAGCATCATCAGATGCAAACCCAAACATGATTATCACTTCTAAAATTGTTAAGGGCAGTTTCAGACTGTCTCAACCAGGTTTTTTTTTTCTCTTTATCAATGAGGCATTGAGGCATAACCTCTCAAACTCTTTGAAACTGCACCTACTCTGTTTCAATGCCTGCATCAGGAAGCCAGAGGTTAGGTGAGATGCATAAAGTGACTTGAATTCTTTGGCTTTGTTTCACTGACAAGAAAACTAAAAATACAATATTTACCCAATTTGCCAGATTATTTTTTTCAGCATTTCTCGGAGTTTAGAAATGGCTTTAAAAAAAAAAAAAGATATGTTAATTGTATTTGTCAATTTCAGGACCGTCACCCTAATCCCAACCTGAATCTGATCCGACTCCCGCTGACAAGCATGGTGAACCACTCAGTTTCCCCATTTATATTCAGAATTAACTGCAGCCTCCACGGTCGGGGGGCAATAAATGGCGCCATGGGTCCTGTGAGAGCGGGGACCAGCTGCGTCTTATATCTTGTCACCAGTCCCCACTCTGTTTGACACCTTCGGCCATGTCCCTCTTTTCCGGTGCCAGAAATACTGGCTGAGCACTGTCGAGTCTGAGGCCTCTTTGTGCCCACCCTCAGAGAACAAACATGATTAAGAATCAACAGCGTGCCCCTGTGCCCATCCCCAGAGTGCAGGCCGTGCCAGCGCCTGTAACTGGAGAGCGGCGAGAGAAGCAGCTGCTCCAGGGCTACCCTGCATCCACCACAACTGCAAGCTCCTAGAACAAAGCGGGAATGTCACCACACGTTTCAGCCGACTCTTCCAGTCACACTCCAGCCATTGTTGGCCTCGATTTCAGCCTTTTCTCACTTTGTCGAACTGATACACAGTGCAGATATTTAGCTGTGCATTTGGTTCATCCTCCTGCCAAATACAGTATTTACCACAAGTTTATACAATATGAATGCCTCAGACTACACCCCCATTCTAACCATTTCCTATTTGATGCACTTTGACATCTGCCAGCAAGCGTTCTCCATGCCTGCACCGTTACACGCTTTCCTGCAGGTATGAGTTTGAGCTTGAATGTTTGATGGACACTGTTCTTCTGGGGGACTTTAGCGCTCAAGTGGGCAATTACTGTGAGATTTGGAGGGGGGGGGGGGCTGGGATGAATGGCCTCCCCGATCTGAACGCGAGTGGCGTTCTGTTATTTAACTTCTGCGCACGTCACAGTTTGTACATAACGAACACCGTAATGAACACCTTGCTCACCTGGCACAAGGACACCCTGAGCCGGGAGTCGATTATTGACTCGACTGTCATGTCATCAGATCGGTCTCCGGCCACGTGTCTTGGACTCTCGGGTCAACAGCGGGGCAGAGCCGTCCACTGATTGCTACACTGTGGTGCGTTGGATCCACTCGCAGGTCGGGGGTCCGGAGAGACTTGGCAGGCCCAAACGTGTCTTGAGGGTCCGTTGGGAACGTCTAGCAGAGCCCTCTGTCAGTGGTCTTCCTCTTTTATGACTGCACCCTCGCTTTACAGCCCAGCGATCAAGACCTGCCGAATTCCTCAGTGACCATTCCTCTTGTGGGTCCAATGTCAAGATCAGAGACTTGAGCAGCGAGACGGCACACATAGCTAACCAAGGCATATAACATTAATTCTCCATGCCTGATCTATTGCACATGCACACATGCATCTTTGTGCATGCACACAGCGACCAAGATGAAGCACAGAGACAGCTGTCCCGCCGCCCTGTGTCTAATATAGACAGACAGTTGGTGGACAAACGATTGGACTCAGTGAGGCATCTCTTCAACGCACGGGGTGCTGAGAACATCAGCATGACGATGACGATGATGATGATGATCTCTATTTGTACTGTGTACAGTATTATCTGTCGGCTGCTTAGGTTTCTACAGAAACATATCAACCGAAACTGTAGATCCAAGAGGAGCTCGAGAGCTGTGTGATCAAAATCTTCAAAGGGAGTGTAATTCATAATTTAAAAGTTCAAACGGTGCCGGTACCGATTTATCAGTTTATTCTACAATTCTGAAAAAGCTTTGTATTCTTTTTCTTGCTGAGATTTAGATGTTAAAATAAATACCTCTCTCGTGTCTCTGTGCTGAAAATGAGTCCAGACACAGAAATGTTTGGCTAAGCTTTAGGCGAAAGGCCAGATTCAATCTAGCCTGGTTGCATCCTAGCAACCATCTCAGAGTCTCTGCAACGTGATGAAATTTAGAGGCATCGCTATCTTTTCTTTTTTTTTTTTACATTTCTACTGAGTACCAAACAAGCTGGCACTAAAAGGTCACATAAAATGCTGCAGACTCAGGATGCTGTGGGATGATCTGAGAACACAGCCGCACACCAGCTTGTCCACACACGCGCACACACACACACACACACGCACACACACACACACACGCGGACGGAGGCCCTCCAATCTGTGATTGATGACCATTGTGCTGCATATTCCTGAAGCTGATGACACGTGTTTGCTCTGCTGGTTGGAAGTCGACTCTGCTCTATTTAGCTAACATTATTCTTAGGATTTCTCCAACCCCCCCCCCAGCTGTAGCGAGCAAGCATGTGTGTGGACGTGCACACACAGAGTTTCTTCATGTATTTCCATGCTCTCAGTTGTCCAGGTATGTATAATGAAATATTGTGGTCTGCTTTAAAAACCAGCCGGAGTTCCAGCCATTTTCTCACTCAAGGTTTCTCTCTCCACCCCCTCCCATATACCGCCGTGGAACGATCCAAGGTCGATTACATCTTAATTTGTAGTGCGTTCCAAAAGTAAAATAAACCCAGGTTGTAAAATCGGTGTGCAGCAGGAGAAAACAGTTGTCAATATATGTATGTGTGTGAATCAAGCTTTTACCGCTCAGTCCCAGGACGCTGGCACCGATTGTACAATGTTGTGCTCAGAACCTGCTAATTCATCGACTATCGTGTGCACGTACATGAACAGTCATTCAAACAGCACGAATAAAGGAGACAACGCCTTTCAGAAACGTGCACGTAACAAAACAGCCCAAGACCGAAACATAAGTTAAAGCAGAGCGATTTGAACCTTCAACCCTAATCTGGGTACCCTGACATGGAAACATGCGCCTGCAGCTCCACGTACGCAGCGGTTCATAACAGCTGTGTCTGCACTTCAACACCTGCAACAACAACCCAACCCAACCCTCCTCCTCCTCCGTGCAAAGTTCTCACAGCCACCAAAGAAGAGATCAGGTAAGGCGAGATGAGAAGCGAGATCCAGTCTCTTCTCAGCGTGGACTGAACCAGGACTAATGGCTGATAGGTGCATAAAAGGGACTGTGATGTTATGCACTGTTGTGCATGAGAGCGTGTTTCCATATAAAGCGGTACGACATTGTGAGCCACAGATTACAGTAGAAGCCGACAATACGCTCACTGGAACATCCGACTTCTCAAAAACAGCTAAAAACAAAAGCCCCGCCCCCTTGGCAGCGGCCTCCGTTGTTATCCGCCACCATTTAGAGGTGTAAGGTGACGCATGTTTTTAAAGTTCAGCGCGCTCCACTCCCGCCGACTTGTTCCAGGAAGCGAGTCTTCAATTTAAGGATTAGCGTTGAATTTATGAGAGAGGTCACTCTGAGGTCAGACACACCCGATTACCGGTATTTCTACGCAAGCAGCAGCTTCGTCACTGCAGGATCCTCCTCATCCTCTATATACGCCTGCATTAAAAGTACAAAGATCCGACGTACAGACACATTTCCCTGCAGACAGCGTCTGTGACTGGTCCGATACGTTCATGGAGGAAAACGTGATTCTATCCACGTGGCTTATTTTACGTTGGCATCCACATGCTTAGCAGGAAGTTAATTAATTCACCACTTCGGAGGCAAATTGCTGCCTCGACAGCATCACAATACCAAAACACACAAACAAAAGCACACCATCAGCCCGGGGGCCATTGAGTGAAACCACTTGACATTGCATTTGAGAGTTTACATAGAACCTTTATCGATGCACTCTTTCGTTCATTTAACAGGGTTTTTATAAATCCAACACCAGCGTGGAACTGCTCAGCGCTAAACTCAACCATCCCAACATCGGCATCAGAAAGCATCCTGTCACTTTAACTAAGCTGAGCTCCAGTACTTGCTTTTTCTCTTTCTCAGGAAGAAAAAGTATAGTTATTAGCAGGAGCTCATGTGTCTGCCATTTAGACCCGAAAGAACTGAGGCTGAATTTCAAGATCAGGTCATTTCCCATTCCGACTTTGACCCAGTCCTGCTAAATAAACCTTATCCTCTTCGATCTTCAATCATCCCCCATTCATCCTAGAGCACTTTCCCCATTTTTTTTAAATCTCTCTAATAGCAGGATGTCTCACATGGTGGCGGACCTTCCAGGCGCAGACCGGGGCCATCTTGAACATTTGAGTAATTGCTCTGGCCTGCGTTTGGTCCCCATCAGGGACTTTTGATGAATTGTAAAAAAGCCAGTGGTCGTATACCCGCAGGTGAGAATAAGATTATTCCTAGTGGAGCAAGGCAAGCTGCATTACATTCACACTGCCTCGCTGATGGGAGGCAGAGGAAGTAAAGCGTAACACTTCCAATAATCAGAATATTCCATCTCAGCAATGCAATTAAAACTTTTGGGTTTGAGCCCCAGGAGCCACGAGCCTATCCACCTGTCCTCCCGCATGGCTGTCAGGAACAGGCCCGTATCACAGGCTTCATCCGGGGTGGCCATGGTGGGTGGGGGCTCACTGCTAGAAATCAAGGAGTGAATGCTTTATGGAATATCAGTAGAAATGTTTGACAGGCGTGACAGAAGGAGATGAAACACATGGCAGATATAAAAACGCATTAAAGACACTGAGGTCTCAGTCTGGAACTGAATTTGGACCCTTTAGCTCTTGTTCCATCGCTTACTCCAAAGTGACACGCTGCTTAAACCCAGAGAGCAAGACAAAAAACCCAAAGACTTTCAGAAATCGCCTTCGGTCGCTGCAAAGTTGAGGAAACTGCTGCCCCCCCCCGTCCCCACACGCACACACACACACATTCCATTACCTGTCCAGTCTTTAAATACTGCTCCTATTGAGCCGTGAGCTGGTTAATACGCATTCAATATCTCGCACTCTCATTGGCTAGACCCATTTCCTGTAATTATAAGGAAGGAAACTGGGGTGAAGGTCACAGCCTGCTGAGTTTAGCCCCTCCCATGGACAAGCCCAGGCTCAGGGCAGCATCTTGCCTCCAACATCACCAACATTCCTCTTTCAATGTGCATCAAGGAGGGAATTATAGCTCACATTATTCACAGTCAGCATTGATGACACAATTCACAACTGCAACAAAACGCCCCGTTTCCTGCGATGTCTTGTATCAGGGCAGGGTTTAGAAAGTACTGAGCAGTTCTACAAGCCAATAAATAACACGCAAGCTGATGTTCAGAATTCCTTTGCGATAATCCAGCTGCAGCAATATTTCTAAATGCGCAAGGACCTTCAATTTTCCCATTTGTGATGGCATCCACTAGGTGAAAAAATCTCTCTCTCTCTCTCTCTCGCTGTCTCTCCCTCTCTCTCACACACACACACACGACGTCAACCAGCAATACCAGACAGTACAAGCTAAAACACTCAAAGCTTCGGTCCGTGGTTGACCACAAAGTACCTTGCCGTGCCACCAAACTAGACATGTCATCCCCCGCATCTTTTGAGCCTAATGACATGTGGGACTCCCCCCCCAGGGGCAGAGCCAGGGGCAAGAACCGGGCGGTGGTTTGATCGCTCTCAAAGGGCTTAAGATTACCAAACACGCTCGCTCGGCCTCAATGAGCTCGTCTGTCCTGTGGCGAGTCAGAGGCTTGCAGGCCTGTGTCGGCCGCAGCAGGTCGTGCACGGCTCCCTCTGTGTCCAGAGATGCTGATGCAAACATCCAGCCCTCAGTGTTGTCACAGAGTGGGAGTGCCGGGCCCACTGACACTCGGGTGATTCACAGCAGAGCACAGAGGGGCTTGGCTTCACGCATCCGGCCGTCAAATATTGCTGCTGATGCCATGGCAGGTAAATACATGCACGCATTTAGATGCCTTTGAATTGATGATTACTCAGAGTGTACTAATCAGCAATTAAGTATAAGAATAATAAATTCATATAACAGATTTGAGGCTCCAAGATTGACCTTGGAACATTGCAGTCAATGGAGCTTTAATATTTGTTCCTGAATATCTCTGTTGATTGTTGACCGATGATTGACTTTGACTTTTTGGTGACGATCATGGAGTAATTCCAATTAGAAGGGGGGGGAGCTGCTTGGCGGAGGTCTGCGCTCGCTGAGCGCTTTTCTAGTTTTCATGCTCATTTCCGCGAACAGAACTTCATCGCTCCAACTTGCCGGGTCGTTATTGTAAATGAGAATTGGTTCTCAATTAAAGGTTTTCGGAATGTCGTTCAAAGCAACCCAACTACGTCTCGTTTTAACGCAACCCTCGAGTCTCAGACGCCGCCGGTGCGCGTCAAAGCGCAGGCAGCAGAATGAACTTTTACGCAGCAGGAGCAGCGGAGACTGATTATCAGGACTTTACAGCTGTGATCTCCGACTGTCTACTTACCGCCGCCTCCACCTCCACCTCTTCCTCTTCCTCTTCCTCTTCCTCTTCCTCTTCCTCTTCCTCTTCCTCTTCCTCCTCCTCCTCCTCCTCCTCGACTCGCCTCGGTTTAAACGCTCTTGTTCCTTTTCTTCAGAGTCTCGCCGTTTCTCTTGCGGCAGAGTTTCCCAAGCGGACCCAGCGCGCTCCGGACCAAGCGGGAGTCTGAATCGCAGCTCCTCCACTTTCGACGTCGTGGAGCCGTGCGCGCCGCGCGCCGCGCTTTACGCAGCACCTGCGCCGCTCAGTGGGAAACACCTGCCCTGAAGTCTGTTAATGAGCTATAGCCCCCCACCCCCGACAAGGGCCACATTTAAGTCAATAAGCGCACTGAGAAGTTATTATTGAGGTTTTGATTATATAATGACTTCATCATTTCAGGCACTATTTCCAACCTTGGGAAAAGTGACAGAATCTTCTAAATATATTGTAGCGTCCGTCGGACGCTGGAATAAGCACACAGTGGATCTCACAACGAGCTCTTTATTAAATGGTCACTGTCGGCCGTAACCACGCCACAACACAGAACGGGTAACTATCCCTCACTCCCGCAGCTCCCTCACACACACACCGCCCCTCCTCCCTCGGATGCCTTTGCGGACCCTCTCCAGCGTAGGAACAACGAACACTCCTAAAACATGAACCGTTACACTGCCCCCCCCTTACTGAATCCCTCGCCCCGAGGGATCACAAACAAAGTCTCTGAGATGGCCCGGGGGCTTTCTCCGCCTTCGGGGCCGAGTGGGCAGCGCTGCAGCCTCCTGCCACTGCACAGGGGGTGAGTCCGGGGGTGGTGGTGTCTTGTCTCTGGGAGGGGGTGTTGGGGGACGGGGACGGGGCCTGGGCCGCTGAAGTGGGCGCGCATCCCCTTTGTATGGGGCCAACCTGTCCCTGTGAAGCGCCACCCGTCTCCCTCTAGGGGGCAGCTGGACCCTGTACACAACCTCCCCCAATCTCTCCAAAACTTCACAGGGCCCCGACCAGTGACAGTCTAACTTTGGGCACCGTCCCTTTTTCCGTTTAGGGGTGTACACCCACACTAAGTCACCAGCGCTGAAGTCTTTCCCTCTGGACCTCAGGTCGTAATTCCTTTTTTGCCTCATCCCCGCTTTCCCGAGCTGGTCACGGGCAAAAGCGTGAGCTGACTCCATCCTATCTTGGAGCCTCCTGGCATATTCTGGCCCCGGTGGAACTGCTGGTGTGTCCGGGGGGTTTCCAAACACCATCTCCGCAGGGGCCCGCAGCTCCCGACCCAACATCAGCAGAGCAGGTGTGCATGAGGTGGAATCTTGCACAGCAGATCTGTAGGCCAGCAAAACAAGGGGGATGTGCATGTCCCAATCACGCTGATGTTCTGCGGTGAGTATGGCCAGTTGTTTCCCTAAGGTTCTGTTGAACCGTTCGACGAGCCCGTCACTCTGTGGGTGCAGCGGGGTGGTCCGGGTCTTCTCCATTCCCAGGCGCTCACACATGGCAGAGAAGACTGCTGACTCGAAGTTCCTCCCCTGGTCGCTGTGGATCGTCTCAGCTGCTCCGAATCTGGCGAACATGCCCTCCACCAGTGCATCAGCAACAGTCTCTGCCTCCTGGTTCGGTATGGCGTACGCCTCCGGCCACTTCGTAAAATAATCCATAGCAACCAGGACGTAACGGTTCCCCTTGTCTGTACGTGGAAATGGGCCCATTATATCCACTGCCACTCTCTCCATCGGGGCTCCCACTGCCAGCTGTTGAAGGTGGGCGCGGGATTGGTCGGGGGGGCCTTTATGTGCTGTGCAGAGGTCACAGCGGCGGCAAAAGTCCTCCACGTCCCGCCTGAGCTGGCCCCAGTAGAAACTCTGCCGCAGCCGGCCGAGGGTTTTTGAGATCCCAAAATGCCCGGCTCCAGCCGTGCCATGACAGGCCTTTAGCACGGCTTCCCTCAGGGCTCCAGGGACCACCACCTGCCACCTCTCCTCTCCAGTAGCTGGCGCCTTCCAGGCCCTCTGAAGCACCCCGTCCTTAAGCCGAAGGGCTGCAAATTTTTCATAGAGTCCCTTAGTGGCAGGGGAGCACCCGGCGACCTCATTCCACTGGGGCCTCCTTCCGGACTCCATCCACTGCAGCACTGGTTGGAGGTCAGCATCTTTTTCCTGTTGGACTCTCCACTCCACAGACCCAACAACCTGCGCTGCTCTGCAGGCTAGTCTGTCCTCGCTGGGCATGGGGTCGTGTTTCCCCTCGGCGCAGAGCTCCACCTCCCGGGCCTCCCTCTTCTCGCAGTACCGACAGCTCTCAGAAGCGCAGGGACGCCGGGACATAGCATCCGCATTTGCATGGCGAGCGCCAGCCCTGTATTCCACGTGGAAGGTGTAGGGCGCCAGCTCCTCCAGCCAGCGTGCAATCTGTCCCTCTGGCTCCTTGAAGGACATCAGCCACTGCAGGGCTGCGTGATCTGACCTGACAGTGAACGGCAGGCCGCAGAGGTAATACCTGAAGTGGCTTATTGCTCTCACGATCGCCAGGAGCTCTCTGCGCGTCACGCAGTAGCGCCTCTCAGCTTTGTTAAACGTTCTGCTGAAGTACGCCACCACTTTCTCTCCCTCTGGCCCCACTTGGCTCAGAACTGCTCCCATACCCACGTCGCTTGCATCTGTGTCCAGCAGGAACGGTAGGCTCGGGTCGGGGGGGGTAAGGATGGGCGACTCCGTCAGGGCCTCCTTCAGGTGGCTGAAAGCCTGCTCACAGTCTGGGGACCAAGCAAAGTCACTGTCCTTTCGCTGCAGGCGGAACAGAGGCGCGGCTATGCAAGAAAAGCCACGCACGAACCGTCTGTAGTAGGACGCCAGGCCAATGAAGCTCTTCAGTTCTCTCAGGGTGGTGGGGGTTGGCCAGTCCTTCACTGCTCGCACTTTTTCCTCCAGCGTGCTGATGCCCTCGCCCCCAATCTTGTGCCCCAGGAACTCCAGCTCCCTCCTCATAAAGCAGCATTTATCTGGGTGGAGCTTCAACCCAGCCGCTGCTATCCTCTGCAGCGTCTGCTGCAAAGATGCCAGAGCCGCCCCAAAAGTGCTCCCATGGACCAGGATGTCGTCCAGGTAAACCAGGCATTCCTGGCGGGGGACATCAGCCAGAGCTTTCTCCATCAATCTTTCAAACGTGGCTGGGGCATTACACAGGCCAAAGGGGAGGACCCGAAACTGCCACAGCCCCCTGCCAGTACAGAATGCGGTTTTCGGTCTTGCTTCTGGGCTGAGAGGCACCTGCCAGTAACCGCTGCGCAGATCTAGGGAGGAAAACCAGGAGGAGCCGGAAATTAAGTCCAGAGACTCATCAATACGGGGCAGCGGGTACGAGTCTTTTTTCGTCACGCTGTTCAACGGCCTGTAGTCCACACAGAATCTCATTTTTGAGCTCCTCTTTTTGTTGACCATCACAACCCCAGAGGCCCAGGGGCTGTCAGAAGGCTCAATGATGCCATTCTGCAGCATCTCGCTGATCGCGCTGTCAGCAGCAGCCTGACGTGCTAGGGGAAGGCGGCGAGGGCGTGTCTTAATGGGCCTGGCATCCCCGGTGTCGATGTCATGTTGCACCAGGTGAGTCAGGCCCACTTCCTCTTCCGTCAATGCAAAAATGTCCTGGAACTCTAACAACACCCGCCACAGCTCCGCTTGTTGCTTGGCATCCAAGCTGTGGCAGTTGTGCTTCCACACCTCCCTCACCATCCCCATCCTGTCTCCCTCACCTGCCGTGGGACACTGCACCTGAGGAGGCTGTGTGACTGCTGGGAGATGGGGAGCGAGGGGCTGCGGCACCTGAGAGGTTGGTAGTAGGGGCTGTGTCTTGCGTTGCTCCTTTACTGCTCTCATGCTTGGCTGTTGCAGCCCACGGGTCTGAGCGGGGCGCACCATTTCAATTGTGGGGCCCCTTGGGAAAGTCAACGTGTTCCCCCCCAGGTCTAACACACCTCGTGTGGCACGAAGAAAGTCCAGGCCCAATATGCAGGGATCCTGCACTGCTGCAACCCACACCTTAAAGTTCACTGACAGCCCCCCCAGCCGTATGGTGACCACTCCCCTCCCAATCATAGGAGCTAGCTCACCTGTCACGGTTCGCAGCTTCACCTCAGTGTGTTCTAAATGTGTCCCTGCTGGCACCACATCAGGTCTCACTAATGTTGCAGTGGAGCCGGTATCAATAAGGGCTGTGCATGGAGCTCCTGCCAGGGTGATGGGTACATGGCAAAAGTCCCCTGCATTGGTCCAGCCCACCACCCTTGCAGATTCGGTGCTGTCGTCTGCTTCTGGAGGGAGCGGAGCCCCGCTCCCCCTGCCGTTCCGTTGGGCTCCGTCCACTGGAACCGAGGCCGGGTGGGACACAGAGAAAGGAGCCTGCGTTGTCCCATCTACGCAGGTCCCGAGCCGTTTCCCTGGACGCCAGCTTGCTTCGGGCACCGTCTGCTGATGTGACCCTGCTGACCACACGTCCAGCACACCGGGGGGTTTCGGCGAGGGCTGTGGTTGTCGCGTGCTTGGTGCGGTGATGCGGCTCTGATTAGCTCAGTCAGTTCAGCAACCCAAGCCGGTTTCTCCTGACCCGGGTCACTATGCACCACAGCCCTTGTCACTGGCCCTTGGTAGCCCTCGGCAGCGCCCCCTACAGCCTCTCTCTCCGCCGCCAGCTCCAGGGCCTCTTGCAGACTACGAGGATGGGCAAGCTGTGTCTGCACGCGCAGCTCCCCCGGTGATAGGGCTCGTATAAACTGGTCTCTGGCCAGTTCATTCTGCACAGCAGCGGGCATGTGGGCATAAGCTTTCCTCGCCAGAGTCTCAATGTCATTAGCCAGCATACGGAGCGGCTCACCCGGCTGCCTCCGTCTGTTCATCAGCTCCGCACGCAGGACGCCTGGTTGGTTACACTGCCCAAACCGACGCTGGAGGGCTCCGACCAAAGCCCCATAGTCTTCTCTCTCCGCTGGGCTCAGCTGCAGCAAGCACGGCAGCGCGTCATCGGCGAGGCACATGGCTAGCTGGAGGGCCTTGGTGTCTTCTGACCAGTGTGCGGCCCGAGCCAGTAGTTCGAACTGGGCATGAAATGCCTCCCAGTCTGCCTTACCGGAGTACTTTGGGGTCTTGACTTGCGGCCGAACACACTGCGCGGCGCCATCCACGACCGTGGGCGGGCCCGCAAAGCCTTTCCTCGTGGCTGCGATTGAAGGGCTGAATCCGGCGTCCGCTGCTAGCTTCCTGGCTGTCTGCCTCGTGCGCTCCACAGCGCGTTCAAGCTCCATCTCATACACCCGCCTGCCGGCGTAGCCACCGTCCATTACCTCCTCTTTGATTTTCGGGCGAGCCCCTTTTCCGTCGCGTCCAGCCATTAGCGTAGCCGACGAGCAGAATTAGCCGTAGCTCACCTAGTTAGCTCCGCTCGGCTAACGGAGTTTAGCGCAGAGGGATCCGTGTTTTCACTTCTGACACCAATGTAGCGTCCGTCGGACGCTGGAATAAGCACACAGTGGATCTCACAACGAGCTCTTTATTAAATGGTCACTGTCGGCCGTAACCACGCCACAACACAGAACGGGTAACTATCCCTCACTCCCGCAGCTCCCTCACACACACACCGCCCCTCCTCCCTCGGATGCCTTTGCGGACCCTCTCCAGCGTAGGAACAACGAACACTCCTAAAACATGAACCGTTACAATATATATAACATTTGTCTCTGTTCAACGTTGCTTTTAATGTCTAATTTTTACTTTTGACATTTTATCTAATTTATTTTCATGTTCATATTTTATTGTCTGTATTGCTTTGCTGTTTTTATCTCATGTACTTTCTGTAAAGCGACTTTGAGTGTCTAGAAAAGCGCTATATAAATAAAATGTATTATTATTATTATAAAAGTGTCCAAAGAGTAAAAAGGCCCTATAATCGATCATTCGATTGTGTAAATAATCTCAGTTCACTTTTTTTCCATCAATAATGTGACGGTCCTCGTGAGGGCGTCAACGTTTCCCTCGCTCTGCAGGTAAAGTGCTTTATAGCAGCTCAACCTGGCATCTGACTACCGGCCTCTTTCACGCTTCTGTTCCTATTACAGACTTTTTACACAGTCCAAAAGTCCATTATATTAAAATACAAGTAGTCGGCTTTGGTCCAGCTTCAGCCATAAAGAACAAGATGTTAAAAAATGTAAAAGCGCTTTTGGTTTTATTTGAAAAGAAAGCAAGGTGAAATATGCTTGTTTGAGCACAGTGTCCAATAAAGTTGGCAAAGACCATTAGAAATATTGGCTATATATATATATATATATATATATATATATTGTTTATTTGTGTTAATTAAACAAATAAAACAAATTTGTAAGCAACAACTCAGGAATCATAAAATGATTTCACTAAAAGCATGATTATGAGCCAGTTCGTTCCTAAATTATTAAGCGTAATAGAATGTAAAGTTACACAACATCACTACCTGGTCTATTACGGGCTCGTCTCCATGACGATCAGACTGAGCTGATCCCCATCGCTTTCATGAATGAATGATGAGATATGACATCATAAGCAAAAACCAAAAAAGAAAATACTCATATTAATATTTCCCATGTTTTTTCTAAAGGCCAGATTCCCTTAAGTATTTTTGTTGAGCGTAATCCTTTGTTGCAAATAAATACTGCCCCCCCCCCCTCCCCAAAAAACCCCACCTCTGGAAATACTTAATTTTTGACTGGACTATAAATTGCTGCAAACTGACGCCTTTAGCCTCCTCCCATTCGCAGTCGGGGCAGGTCAGATGTTGACACTGTGGGCATGCTTCTTGCACAAAGCCTTGTCTTTTTTGGAGAAAAATGATTGACCTTCCAGACTAGTGGAGCAGACCTGCGGAGAGTCAAATGTACACAGATGTTATTCTCATTCTCAGCATGTTCTTATTGTTGGATCTAAGCCTTAGGGACGTACCGCGCACACGAAGCAGGTGTCGTGCCAGGTGGCGCCCAGAGCCTCGAGGAACCGGTCCCCGGCCTCGATGGGGTAGTCGCAGCCGTGGCAGTTGGTCCCAAACAGTCTGTAGTAATCTGAGTGAACAGCAAATTGATCAAATGTTTTTTTTTTTACTTGCTTTGTTGTTGTTTGTTTATTTTTAATCTCATTTCCTGCTGTGGTCTCACTGCACCTTGTTCACAGTATGGCTGCCCGTCCTCCATGTGAAACGTGTTGCCTTTGATTGGCTGTTGGCAGGCAAAACAGACAAAACAGGACACATGCCAGGTCTGTTTCAGAGCATTTATGACCTCCTAAAGAGAAGGAGAGAATATATCAGGAACCCCATGTTGAGAATGATTCGCACATATTTTCTGTAGCCACGTTTGAGTTCTTTACAGGTCGGCAGGTTAAAAATCACATTTGATTAAATACTATTAAGCAGCGAGTCTCTACTTTATTTTTATTTATTTTTTTATGCGATAAATGACCATGAATGGTGGTGACTTTGTATTAGTAAAGAAAACTCCTGACAGCCAGCAAACAAAGGCAGGAGGGGGGCCAACGTTTGTAACTCACGCCCAGAACTTTCTGCTGGCAGCGAGCACAGGCGGGAGCAAAGTACTGCTCGTAGCAGTTTTCACAGTACACGTGACCCCTCTCCTCCACAAAGCCGTGGTCTCCCAGGGTGGAGTGGCAGTGATCACAGGTGAATTCCTCAGGGTGCCACGACATGCCCATGGCCACAAGGAATGGGCCCCTGTTAAGAAGAAGCACACAAGAGAGGGGCTTGATTCAAGCATCATCATAATAATAATAATAAAACAGTGTAAGTTGGGTTTCCTGTCGTTATTTACCTGATGACATTGTTGCACTTTTTGCATACGGGGGTGCGTGTCCCGGCCGGGATGTGCTCGGCTCGCTGCACCAGAGAGTTCAGGTCCTCTGGATGTGGCTGTGGGGTGGGACGGTCCGGACCTTTGGGAACGACGCCGACAACTTTACCGAACGAAGGAGCTCCACCCTCCGGAAAACCTAAACCAGCAGGGAAAATGTTACCCAAGTGTGCAAATGGGAAAAAAAACATATTTTTTGGCTGGCCCAGCTCTTCTCGTAGATATTAAATGCCATTAACCAATTTTCAGTGGCATTATCAAACATAATTATGCCTGTTACCTCACCCAATTCAGCAAAGCCACGGCCGCCATTAATGAGGGGTACCCTTGGGAATTTCCTGGGAATGAGGGGGCTTAGTAACATGGTAGGAGTTTTAAATTAGGCAAACAAAAGTATGAAGAAAACCCAAACATTTGCTTTCCTGCAAAAAAAAAAAAAGCCACTATATATAATTATAAGAAGAATCTATTTTAAATCAAAACAGATGAGAAAATATGTAAGAGCTCATGATCTCAATAGTTGAAGTCTGTCAGTGCTGGACGATATGGTGAACGACCCCCCCCGGGAGAAACACCCAAACCTTTGTCTGCTCTGTCTCTTTAAATTCAGAATTCAGTATGTGTAAAATGTTATTTCACAAATTTGTGTTACCGCCATACTATTATGAGGTCACACTGTACACTCTCCCATGCTGGGTTGGGTTAGATTTGATTGCTTGTTCACTTCAACCCAAGTGTGCGTAAATCTGATAACTAAAACAAGCAACAGAACTTCCTTCGCTCTCGCTTGCTCAACTTGTGGCTCCTTTCAGCGGCCGTTTCTTAAATGGCCTTTGGGGGAAACAGGTTTGTTCATTAATAAGTGGATATTTGTGTCTGATTAGGAATCCTGACTGATGCCTTTCAGCAAATATTTGCCCCCCCCCCGTGCAGCTCAGGGTCTCGTGGCAGGGATTGCTGTATTTAAAAAAAAAAAAAAAGAGCTTTCACACAAAATACAATACACAATTCTCACTTTCACAATCTACTTGATTGTGGGGATCTTGGGAAGAGCCTACAGTCTGAGCTCATTAGCGGATTGATTACCTCTGGTTTCTTATAGAGCCCCATAATCTTAAATGGCTGAGCTCTGGTGTTAAACTGGCATTAATTGTTATGGCGGAGCAGCAGTGATTTTAAACTAGAATGAGGCTGCCCCCTGTTGGCGAAAAGAAGCAACTTCATGACATTTTTACATCCACAAGCCGTCTAAAAGGCACTTACAATGCAAACGTACAAGAAGAAAGGGGCTGTGTTACAGTACGGTACCTGATGGACCTCCAGACTTGCTCTGAGCTGCCCGGCTTTTGAAGTTGGAAGGGAGGTTGACATTGCCACTCCTGGGTGATGCTGCAGTTCTGGAATATGTTTTCACTGCAGGCAGGGCGTGCACGTCGGGATGGGTTTCATCACGTCCCTCGCTAGGAAACAGATGCAAAATGCATATAGTAAAGCCTTCCAGGATCGCAGTTAGAAATGTTCCGCATGTCCGGCGGCGGCTGAAGTGACAGAGCTCAGAACATCCCGGTCAACTGAACAACGTCATGGAAAAAAGACCAAACAGTTCTTATGGTTTTGCTCAGACAATTCATGCATTTGACTGAGCTGAGTGATACTGAATTGGATTGTCCTCTCTTAACACGCCGCCAATTCCCCTTCTTCCTTCACCTGCTGAAAATGTACTTTCAGAAAAGAATAAGAGAAGGAATGAAAGGAAAATGTTTTATTCAGAGAAAGTCAAAAGCAGACAAAAGATTATCAATAAGTGCAAGACCACAGACAGCGTGCAGAATAAAGTGGAGGCTCAGACATAAAGGCTGTGCTACAGAAAGGTGCACATGCACTCAGTGATATACAGCAATATGGGGGGGGGGGCACCCCGTGGTCACTGCAGAGCAAATTGACTTAAGACGGAGCGCAGCAGTAGAAACCTCAGCCTGTTCCTCGCCTACAGTTGAGTCCACTCAACCATCACCCTCCAAGAGCAGCCAAATGAATCCTGAAAGTAAGCGTGACGCTGCGGAAGCGCATGATCAGGAAATCAGGGCTCGACTCCGAGGCTTAGACGAGTACTTTGAGGGCTCATCCTGAACATGACACCGTAATGAGCAATAATTATTGGGAACACTTGAGACTCCCCCCCCCATTTCTAAAACATTATGCATCACTGTTTCCTGCAGACGCAGCCACCATAACCATAACAGATTTGATTATACCGCATCAAGAACCACCGGCTACTTACTTCTTACCGCTGTCCTCCTGAGTTTGCTCTAGAGAAATAAAGAAAGAGAAAAACACAGATAAAAATGAAGTAAAATGTTAAATGAACACAACTTCACTGAAATCGATTCTTATCTGCAGAGGCATGAAACAGGGGGCATAATGCATTCACATAAAATATGGTACAGACAGACACAAATGTGTAACCTTTGTTAATACTGGGCCTTAAATTGAATGACGGCAGCACCAGGCTGATACTTTTTCTTTTCTAGCCAGCTTCAGCTCTTCACACACACAATCCTCTCCAGAACGTCACGTCTTCGTAGACATCTTGTCTTAAGGCCACGCAGAGGAAGCACAGTTTACAGTTTGCACGCACCGTTTTCAGTGCCGGTGAGCTGAGCCAGGATCTGGAAGGAGCGGGACTGGGAGGTGCCAGCTCGCGTGTGCCAATCCTCTGGGTCCTCAATCAGACGCTTCTTGCTGGCGTCGCTCAGCGTGGGGACAAAACTCTCGGGCTCCACGTTGGGTTTCCTACGTAGAAACCGTGTTTCAAGCGTTTACTGCATGTTTGGAACCAAAGATTACAAACTGATAATTATATCCTGTTGATCCAGGTTTATAGCAGCAACCAAACCACACTTTTTTTCATCTACAGGGTAAAAGATGGTGATTTAAAAAGAAAGAGTGAAAAGCAATTAGATTTAGTGTGCTTAAAATGTGACATAAAACCAGCTGCATATTTACGACAGCGAGTGTTTCATGGTTGAGAAAGCCAGGAACCAGTTCTCACCACAAGGTGGAAGTGATGCGCTTTTAAACATGAGCGGCACAATAAATCTAACGGCACGCTAGAAAGCAATAATATTTATGTGAAGCATTTACATGCACAGTTTGGTTTAAGTGCGGCGCCAAGCAGTGTGTTTGATTCCAGACCCTCCAAGCATGTGTAACTTTAGTCTGTGTGTGTGTTTCATTTTCCCTGTCTGTTTATTTATATATACACAATACATACATGTGTGTGTGTGTGTGTGTGTGTGTTTGGGCTACGTCCGGTGAGGAATGATTAAAGACTCAAAATCTCTGGCTATTCTTAGCCCAAACAGAATATACTTGGCAGCGATTTGCCTGGCCTTGAGTAAACACACTGGCAACGGTAGCAGATGGGAGCCACACAGATGCAGAGCTCGGTGACATCAGCGGCCCAGAGTGTTGACAGGTCGGCCAAGAAGGAGCACGAATAGTGCCGTCCCCCCCACAGAACCACAGAAACTACAAAGCATGCACAGCAGGACACAAACACAGGTGAGAAACAGACTCCCAGACTCCAATGCTGCAAGTCCAAGGTTTCAAACATGATTGGAAACCCCCATCAGCATGCAGGGACTGAAAACCTCAAGCTTTAAAAAGGATAAAAACACAAAATCTAACTCCAATCAAACGCGACTCGGAACAAATGAAGGCCAGCCTGGTCCAGTCCAGCCCGATGCAGCCCCCCACCCGGTCAAATCTCCAGCTGCTCAGAAACCAGTGTTATGTCACTGAACAAAAGCACACTGTCAATTGCAGATAGGCACGCACTAGCATCTGTTAGCACAACTATTTTCTAGCTGGCCGGGAGAAAATTTGAACAAGATGTTGCAGCGAGCTCGAGATTTGTCTCGCAGGTTGCGATTTCAAAAAACAGAAGCGGCGGGCTTGTTAGTATCGCCTTAGCTTTTCGAATGTGATGCATTTTAAAGTGAAATATGCCAAAAGGTAACAGAGGAAGAACCTCTTTGCCCCCCCATAATATGAAGCAAGACTTCAGGTAGAATGAGAAGCAAACAAATGCATGTAAATCTGCAGGCTGTATAAATCACAGCTCCTTACGGCCCAGATGTTAAACAGGTTGACACCTGTGTAATGCAGGTGGGCAGATTCACTGTTAACACAGATGCTGGTCGGCTCTGGTGAAGGTTACCTACCCATTGAAGTGCTCCGACAGCCCCCGACTCTCCAACAGACCCCGTCTCTGTCCCATAGCCACCTCGCAAGCATTGGTGTTGGAGTAGAGTTTGATAGGTGTGTTGTAGACAGAAGGCTGTGGGACATTAAGTTGGGAGGATGGCGCTGTCATTTTGGCAGGGGAGGGAGAGTTAGACGAGGAGGACAGGGCATACGGGGGGGTTAGGGTGGAGCGGCCAGGGCCGGGGCCGGGCCTGGGAACTGAGCTTGCTGCAGCTGAGTCTGGGGCAGCAGGGCTTGACCTCAGAGGAAATGGAGGCTGCGGCGGTTGAGAAGGAGCCGCCGGAGTGAAAGCAGATGATGCAGAGGGAATGGTGGCTACTTTGGGGGCAGCCGGGGAGGAAGGCGCTGTGGCAAAGCTGCTATCCCCCCCAAAAGGACGGGCTGTCTTGTTGAAAGCAGGACTTGGCTGACTCGGTGGCTTGGTGTATGCGGTGGTTGATGCCCGGTGAGTGATCGGGACTGGCTTAATGATTTCTTGAGGTTCGTCCTGAATAAAGGTGGACACACACACACACCATGCACATACAGGGAATGCATATTCAAATCATGCATGTGAATCAGCATTCTCAAAAACACTTCTGACTCAGTGGTATATTCACTCATGCTTAAGCTTAACGTGGCACGACGTGTGGCCGCTCAGGTCTGCATGCTCTAACGCCAGTGGGCTGACATGACCTCAGAGGGAGCCATGAACAGGATGAGCGTTCGGCATTTATTCAGGTAATAAATGTCTATTTACTAACTTATTTGTTATATTTTAATGGCAACGCTCGACTTCATACCTTGGGAACGCCGTCTTCAGGACTGCTGCAGCCTCTGTTTAAAAAGAAAAAAGATGTGATTATAAACACTGAAAACTTTTATCCCAGACGTTGACAAAGCTGCAGTTGCAAGGTGCCCTTGAGCAAGGCATCAAACCCCAGAAGCTGCTCCCTGGGCACTGCTATGTGTCTTGCCCTACAATCCTCCGTCTCTCCATTACATTGTATTTCGAGTGAAAAAAAATCACTTGGCTGTGCCTTTTATTCTGAAATACAGGCTCACAAAGAACAATACATAAAGTTGCACATGCTTGTTTTTTTTTTTCTTTTTCTTGGTCAAACACAGGTCTTCAAGAGTCTCTTTTCTGTGATTCTTAGAAATAGAAGTAAATGTCTATAATTAGTTTGATAAAATGCTTCCACTCTAGCACAATGTTTTTTTCTGTTGACTTAATGGAAGGCAAACCGGCGCTTGAAAAGTCGGAACCAGTCAAGACTGTGGGAAACAGTCATTACATGTAATTGAAAGTTAAGCTGCAGCAGTAACACATGTTAAACCGCCAGAAAGTGTGAACACGCTGTACTTTAGGGGGGGTCCGTGTGTAGCCTGGCATCGAACAACAGCTTTCTGCTTGTTTCACCTTATTAATTACATGTACGGTGATACTGAAAGCTTTCATCTCTTCGTTATGCCTCATTCTTTAAAACTGCAAGCCTTTGTGTACCAAAATAAAGATGTGTGTGTGTGTGTGTGTGTGTACGTGTGTGTCAGCTGAACAGCATGTCTCTTCCATATTAGGAAAACAATCTCGGACAGCTTTACGTACTTCCTGTCTGACCGAGCCTGGCACTGCGTTATTAAAGAGCTGCAGCCTCCGACCAGATGTTGATGTCATCAGCGCCTTTACCTGCATCCTCTCGCAAGAATGCCTGTTTTTCCAACGCGGTTCTATTATTGAGAGAAACAGCCTGCAGCGCCAAATAAAACAGCTAAAAGGACTACAGAGCAAACAGAACGACGTTCAGTGCCAAAAACGGCACCGTCCACAAAAACGCACTTCATCAGCAGTCAGCCGCCCAAAGAGCGGCCCGCTGGGTGGATTCGCTCTCCATCCGGCTTTTCCCGGGATAATCTGAACAAACATTTCCGAGGGTGGTCCCGTGAAACACGGTCTCAGTCCATTTGGGGGCCGCCCTGCTCGCCCCGCCTAGAAATAAGCACTGGGTGGATGAGTGTGAGCGCGGGAGCATGCATTTCATTTTGCAAAAGAAAAGATTAAATCTACCAAAGCCCATGTATAAAACTGTATAACATTCACATTTATCTAAAATTAGGCGAGTCCAAGTGTTTTTCCTCTTTAATGAATGTGAAACATCGGTCTGCGTGTTTCAACAGTCCATTTGTGCACCTGTGCTTTTCATAGATAGGCAGAGATGCATGCTTTAGAGACCGTCCCTGTCTGTGTTCATGATGGCTCTTAATCTTTGCTTTCCTTCCTTGCACTTCAAAACGACACAGTTCATGTCATCGTAATAAAAAATAAAAATAACAAAACACTTTGTGGCTTTGAGTTGCCCCAAAACACACTGCATGTAGTTCCATTCAGTGTAACAGAATGAGGGAGTTAGCCGGAGGTCTAAGCCTGATGGGGGGGGGCTAACTCATTTCCAGCCTGCCTGTGTTGATGGACAGCACAAACAGTCAGCCATATGGTGTTTGACTGAATGATGGAGTGGCCAGAAGGAACAACTTTCTTACCGCGCACACAAACGCGCACCATTCATTCATCCTTCATCCTGGAAGGGAAGAGGCTCAAATGGAAGGAGGCTGTCACTTTCACACAGTTTCTGGAGCAGACCAGCTCGAGATTTGAGTCTAGAGCTGGTCTCTTTACTGCCATCATTAAAGCCAGGTTAGGAGTCGGAGATCCGGCGCGCACATCGGATGATGAGAGGGAAAGTAGAGCGACGCGCGAGGTCGGACCTCTTATATTTATTTAACCCGTGTGACGAATGTTAGAGCTCTGCGGGAGACCCTAGCAAACACCATCTGTATATTTTGTTTTCCAGATTTAAACCCAAAGAATGAAGAAGGAAAACAGTGATAGAGAGAAAACAAAAGCATTGATGGAGAAGTACGGAAAGAGTGGTTTTCCTCTGCAGTCGGGCTAAAACTCGCAGCTTGTGTCTAAATTACGTCTATGTTTAAATTATGCTTGTGTCGTTCTATGTGGCCCTATGAGGAACTTGTCCAGGGTGTGCCCCACCTACCACCCCGGACAGGCCCTGTGACCCTGGATGGATGGATTTAATATGCAAACCCACACCAATACCAGAATAATAAATAAAGCAAATTGGAGGATGGAGGGTGTGGAGTGGGTCAGCTGTGTGGGCAGAGCGTCCACAACACAATAAGCTGCAATCGGTTTAATGAATGTTTTTAATGCAGGTCTGAGACATGCAAAATTAAGCCCTCAACTTTTCTTCGTTTTCTTCCAACCACTACACCACATTTTGGCAATGGCAGCCAGGAGTCACTGGGCACGCTGGGCTGCATTGGATTATCATCTGCTTCATGCCGTTTTGTTTCCATTCCGTGAGATTTGCAGGCTGTACTTTTAGTCATGTGTAAGAATATTTGTAGATTTAGCCCATAGCTGGCCAAAGCTGCATCATATATATGGCAGGTAGAGGAAGGCTGCCGTTTCTGAAGACAGAAGGGATCCATGCAGTCAATAGTTGAAGTCTGCACTGTGCACACTCTGGAGAATGTTAATTAGCCTGAAAGAAAAACGTTGTTTTAATGCTGCAGGGCGGGGGGGGAGAAGTGCTGTAGATACACAGAAACACAAGAGACGAAAATACACAACATCTCAAACACTAACACAAACTATTTTGTAAAATATCCAAATATGGTTCGCAAAGCTAGAAATGCAATTCTATATTATCCTGAGAACCAGGTTCACCCAGCCTCGACCTCTGGGGGGGGCGGTTCGTAGCACCGTGCTGCATAGTTCAACGACAATAAATAAACAGCAATTATCATGGTTTCCTAAGGATGTCCCACGGCTGCCTGACTGTTAGCTGCTCAGCAAAAAGATGCTGCTGGTCTGTGGTAGAAGAACAAAAAGCAGCCATAGATCTCCTGGATTGCTAGCTGGTCATAGCAGCTGCAGACACACAGGTGGAGATCCTGAGGGATGCAGTGGCCCCCTCCCAAGTAAATTATTCCCAAATAATTTATGCAAATGTTTAAAAGAATGTGTGTTTTACAATAGCCGAATCATCTCTTCAAATAATCCTATTTTGAATCATGAGGTTTCGTCTCTTTTATGTCTCTCTTGCAGAGCAGGCATAAATCACCAGAACCTCCCACTTTTGTATGTAAAAGTGCCAAGAAAAGAAAAAAAAGTTGATTTTCTTCACTTCTCCAAAGAGCTGAAGGAGACATCAGATGAAATGCAGAGGCTAAAAAAAAAATCAAAATAAATTGTGGGATCTGGGATCAGCCTGTTGAGCTGAGCGAATCAGGAAAGAGCCCCAGTGATGGAGCCATTAATTATTTCACTGTGAATAAATACTGTCCAATCGTAAAACACCGGCTTTCTAGAACACAAACGGGTTCTAGAAATCTTCGTTTTGTGACATGAGATACAAATATGATGCCGGCCGTTGACTAAAGGCGCAGCGAGAGTGAAGCAGAAGCACTGGCTCGACTGAGATGAGGACGCCTTTGTTGATGCAGAGTTAAGATGTAGTTTGCATGTCTGTGGAGAATGTTTGATGTTTCCCTGCACATCCGTGACCCGGAGTAGATCACATGCAGATGTGGGTCGAGGCTATTTCAGGACCTGTTTCCCCCACAACTGAAGAGGCAGAGGCTCCTTTCTGCGTTTGATGCGGCGGTAGAATGACAGGCCATTCACTGTTCTGTCAACGTGTTTCACAGCTCACGACGTACGGTATATGCGTGCTCCGCCCCTATTTCCCTTCACCGGCTCGCCGAAAACTCGCCATTTGGCTGAAAGTGTCAAGAGGAGAGGCTCATCCGTCCTTCATTTCCATCTTCCAATCCAATCAAATAAATTGCTGTCCCATCCTAAACTGGGGAAAATAATTTGGACTTTTGACACGGCTTATGTTTGAGTCATTTCTTTAAAAAAGTCTTTAAAAAAGTGAACCTTTGGGTGTGGCCTTAAAAATGTGTTGTTTGGACTGGAACTTAACCTTGTTGGACCGCCATCAAATCCCTGTTTTCTTTTCACCGAGGCGTGCTTTGAAGGATGGGCCTGTTTTTAAAAATTGCTCCTAACACGAAACTAGCGATGCAATACACTCAGCGGCCAAAGAAACCATCCTGTTGTCTCATGAACAAGCAGTTGATGAACTCAATATGTTCCAAGCGGATCTGAGGACTTGAACAGGGTCTGGATTTTGGATTGCCAGTGCATCGTGGGCCACGGAGACGGCCCACAATGCACGAAGCAGCAGATACGAGGTCTCGAGTGAAAAGAGCACAACAGGAATGTATCTGTTTCAAATTATGAAAAATAATTTGACACAGCAGAAAAGAAAAAAATGAAATATGGCAATCCAGCGTCCTATTTAGACAACATCATGTGTCAAGGCAAACTGAGCAGAGACAAAATGATCTTCTAAAAGTCTTCTAACAGGCTGTTCTACAAACTAGAAGAGAAACACAAGAAGCGTGTGTGTGTGTGTGTGTGTGTGTGTGTGTGTGTGTGTGCTCTACCTCTGCAGAGTGAGACTGAGAAGGCCTGAGCAGGCCTTAATCTTGTTCTGGGCCTCCAGGTGATTCATGCTGTCTGTGGAAATGCCATTAATGGACAGAATGATGTCACCAACACTCATCCTGGCTCTCGCTGCCTTCCCTCCATCCGTGAGCTGCAATTACACACACAATAAAATAAAACAAAAGGTCATCAGGGACATTTTAGGCTAGCATTTGGTTGCACCCTTAGTGTCTCTCTTGTTTCATTAGAGAGTATACTGTGTTGATATTTAAAATCTTGCATCTGTAAAATGAAGGTATGCTTTTTATGTACTTCTTGCACAGTATTAAGTTCTCCTTTCCATTCCCTGGCTGATGTCATTTTGGTTCGAGAAGCTAAGCAACATTCCTGAGGGTCTTTTCCCCCCAGTCTACCTATTCTCAATTATCAAAGCTGTTTCCACAATGACGGTTCAAGTAAGAACTCCGATTCCTATTACACAATTGTGGATGTTTTTAAATAGCACCACTGCTGTGATGTTCTGTTCTCCATCCACATTTCTGATAAAGACCTAAGTCGTTGTTTTTGTTTTTTTTCTTGGTTGCTATAGTGAATTTAAGAGGCATAAACAACTCCAGGGTTTCCTTTCTGTGAGTTTTTTTAGCGTTTAAATGATGGTGGTGTCCCGACCTGCTGCACAACGTTCCCTTTACGGTCTCGGTGTGTTTGGCTCCAACTTAATTCCTCTCCGTGCTGAGACTTGCACTTAAAAGAGGAAGTTGCACAATAAAGCCATGATGTTGGGATGACTTTCTACCGGCTGTGATGACTGGCCAGGTTGTGAACGCCTCATCGATCACTCACAGCACACCTGTTCAGCCACGATGAGCGCAATCCTGGTTCCCCCCCAAAAAAAGAACTCTGCCTGCTTGTGCTGGTTTCACTATGATCATATCTCCATGTCGTCTCTCGAGACCGTCCCTCTACCATCTGCTAAAGAATGCATTCAGGTTCAGTAACTTTGCACTATGAAACTGAAACAAAGAACGTGTCTATAGTGTTGACCTTCAAGCCAAAAAAAACAACAACAACAAGAGAGTGGGAGGAAGGGAGGAAGCGACAGTGGCGGTGACCGACTGTTTGCACTTTCCTCTTCTCTTTATCAAGAAGATCAGTGGCAGGAAGTGCAGCGCGCATAGCTGAGCCTGATGAATGCACACCGACGCCATGGAAACCAGTAGCGCAGCCACATGCTCAGAGTTACTCACAGACCGGGACTCGTTATGCACACATGAACCACAACTTGGACCGGCCTCGCTTGCTCAGCGTCTGGCACAGACTCAGAGGAACACCTGTTGGTGTTAACCGAGCCCATCCAGGCTGACTCGGCTTCAGTAAATCAGCTCATTGAGAGCGCCGTAAAGAGAGCATCAGACATCACTGGCGTCGATGTCATGTTCTGCAAGAAAGCTGCAGAAGTCAGCGGTGCAGAAAAGGGCTCTTCACAATATTTAGATGCATCTGAATTAACAACGCGACCCGGCTAGGATGTGGATTCCTCCCTCGTTTTCCCCGCGTGTCCGTCGCTGCATTCCTTTGAGAGCCTGTTTTTTTTTTTTTTAGAGCGAGGAAGAGGGCGTGATGTCTGAAGTTTTCTCCTTGTAGGGGTGTGAGAAAAGACAATAGTATACAGCTCTATATATGGTAATTCCTCATACTGCTTTGAGGCATGAGAAGAGCAGAGTCTTCTAACATCCTGAGGAAACATTTATTTATAAGCGGTGAAGACTGTTCAGGGCTTCAGTTCAACAGTCTCTCCTCTGGAAACAAAACAAATGCATGCTACAGGAAGAATCTCTGGCATCAACACGCTTTGAATAGGAATCCAGAGCGCTCTGAAGCACTCCTGCACAGACAGCAGATCAGTAATGGACGGCGGGAACGATGGCTGAGATGTTCCAGCTCCATCCAGAGAAAGCACAAAATACCATCAGTCATACTGCACAGTACACACAGTACACACAGTACACAAAATGGCAAAACTATGTCTGCTATAAACTGTTAAATATGAACCTCTTCTCACCATATTCCCTTCTCGGGAAGGCAGGAACGTGGTTTCTGCAGGCATTCAAGCTGCATTCAAGCTGCTGAAACACAAACTGCATACCCTGCAGAATCTCTGAAATGTATGACAGGCCGGCCCACAAAATCCTTCTGCGCCAGCGCTCATAGAATGCATGACGTGCAGAAGTCTTCGCATTTTTACATTTGCAATATCTTGTGCAAACTACCGGTGGAAAGAAGGAGAAAGGAAACGTGCATTGGTACACCCTGCAACAGTTTGGGGGGGGGAGGGGGGGACATAGCAAGTAGCAAACATCACATATCACGTATGGGCGCTTAAACAGAGGTCGACCCGCGGCTGTCATGGTTTGACCCAGTCTCTTACAACATCGAACACGCTTCTGAAAAGCAGGAGATTCCGAGCAGACTTGCATACGAGTGTCGAGTCAAATCGCCATGACAACGCATTCAAGACAACACAAAGCGCTACCATCCAGACTCTGAATACTAAATGCTCTTTAGCCAGGTCAGATAGAAAAGCAGAGCTGATTAGCGCTGCTGATGCAGATGACATGAAAAGGCTTTTATCCCCGGCGGGACGTGAGCCAAGAGCCGAGGGCTGGCTTCCACTTCAATCCACGACTCATTTAACGCCCCGCCAGGGTTTAAACGCGCCCAAAATGCACGGTTGTTAAGTTTTACCTATTGTTTGGACAGCAATATATGTTGGCTGCATGATCTATTAATCACAAGATGGACACAAAACTGAGGATTGGTGATGAACTTCATGGATGTAAACTTAGTGTGATGCCGAGGGGACGCCGTCTTCAAGGATCTTTCATTAAAGCAATAGTTCTGAGTTACTCAAATCACAATCAAGTGACATCTTGGATATGTTTTAAAGCCCTGCCTTACAGGATCAGGGCAATTGAAAGCAGATGCCCTCGATACAACTGCAGACGCAAACCAGGGAGATCATACTGGGATAAAACAAAGACCGGAAGATGATAGATTATTTACTAAGACTGTATGACAAGGGCCCTGCACAGAATCACAGCGTACAAAGCACAGATTGTAAAGTTTATATACACAAAGCTGTAAAATAGACACAACTGGATAAGGAAAACTGGATCTGTGTAAAAATGCTGCTGAGATTGAAACGAGACGCATAAAGAAACACACTTTGTCATCTTGGCATTACAGACTGCATAGCATCACGCTGTGTGTGGGGGGGGGGGCTAGGATAACCCACACTTGTTCTACGTTAAATATTAATCAATGTCAAACGAACAAGAGGCAGATTTCCGTGTGCTGGCAGACACTCACACAGAAATAATTTACAAAGACACTGTTGTCACATTTGAGGCATTAAACCTTTACTTTGAATAATGACTTTTTATATATATATAGAGAGAGAGAGAGAGGTGAGAAGTACAGGAAAGCAGGGCTTTAGAGGTGAGAAGTACAGTATTTGTAAAGTAGTTATTTATAATTCATTGTAGTTCTCTGTAGTTCTCTGTAGTTCTCTGTAGTTCTCTGTAGTTCTCTGCAATCCTCTGTCGTGTCTGCGCTACCCAACCGACCAGAGTCTCTCATACAGCAGGAAGTGGATCTGCTCACTTCCTGCTGTAAATAGCTGCATCCTCACATTCTAAAATAAGTCCGAAACACATTTTGATGACAGAAGTGGAGTATGGCCCAGCATTTGTTAAATATTTGGGTGAAATGCATCATCATCTGGATCTAGTCTTTTTTTTGTTTTTTTTGCTTTATTTATTGCCCCTTCTGGCAATAAAAAGCTTTTCTTATGCTTCAACTCCATGGGTTTCATCAGAGTTTTCAAGGCGTTCTTTTTCTTTTTCTCAGTGCCGCCAACTTTGACTTGCAACATCGTGAATACTGACACACAGCATGTTGAGAAACACGAAGAATGAGCGATGAGTAAAGCAAATCTTTATCACCAGAGCAGAGTGTATGTTTGAACAGGACATTAACCACAATACCTGCAAAATGAGCACCAGGGGAGCAGCTCGGTTTCTTTTTAAGTAGCATTATTTACCTTATTACATACACATCAGTTATCTGATATGGGGCTCTTTTATTCTGATTCTGATTTTAGATCCTCTGAAAGCACAGAGCCAAACTCAAACACAACGCTTAAACTAGTAAAGCAGTCAGAGAGCACAGACCTCCGCCAAGCAGCTCATCCCCCTCCTGATTGGATTTTCACTGTCCACATGTTGATCTGGATCATCATCAAAAGTTTCTAAATTGTTCTTGGTATCTTTATGCACCAACCATGAAAAGTAAAAGTGAATCAGAGTTGATTTTTGAACCCATAAATGGGTTTTTCAATGTGAAAATTAAATATTTATTTGCACAAGATATGATTTTTGGAAAAGGTCACCATTATATGTCAAGGGGGAAATCCAAATCTCGACAGCATCCACAATCCGGATCCGATCAGGATTAAATTCAGTGGCAAGATAGTCATGTAGGGTGGGGACCTCTGTGTCAAATTCCATAAACATCGGTCAATAATCAACAGAGACATTGAGGAACACATTTTGAACCTCCATTGACTGCAATGTTAATGTTGATCCATAATCCAGGATCTCTTCTGGATTATCACCACAATGTAATCAATTGTTCTGGGTAAGATTCTCAACATTTCCTAAAACTTTTCAGCAAGATCCGATAATAACATTTTGAGTTATCTCGCTAAGAGACAAACAAACCAACACCGGTGAAAACATTTCCTCCTCGGTGAAGCTAATTAGCTCACATGATGTTTACTCAAAGCATCACGTGGCACAAAAACAACAATCACCAAAGATAAGAGGAGGAAATAAGTGGGACAGGAAGGAACACGTTGCCATGCTCAGCCCTGTTTGACCAACATTAACCTTCAGACTGGTGACAGTGACTCGATTTTACAGTCATGTTAACTAATTTCACTGTGAAATTATCCAATTCAATCCAGAGCACTGCCTTTCAAGTTCCTCCTTTTCATTAGAAATGTGGCTTACATCTGGAAGTCTGTCAGAAAATTCCTAAAAGGGTTCAGCTGCATCGCTACATATAGTATTTATTCAAAATGTACATTTTGAATAAATTAATCAATGAACATCTTACTCATATTTCTTTCATTTCGTTCCAAACGTGTGCAGGATTCAATCAAATGCAATATGATTCAACCGCTTTGGAATGAATTATTATTTTAAAAAAAAGAAAAGAGGATTACATGCTGTGTGTATCCACCCCTGCGCTGCATGTAATCTCGGGATTGGTTACATCTGCTAAGCCTGAGTAAAGTCATTACATCATTATTCCATGGTAATTGCATCCATCCATGGTAAATACATTTAAGATGATTGCAACAGATGCATATCTGTAACTGCAAAATCAAGCTATGCAGCATTGTGAGTCTCTGATGAACCTGAAAATCGGCCTGTGGTCTGCACAATTTTCATTCCTCAAATGAAGCGACTGAACTCCTCGTTCAACTGTTGCTGCCCAGAGTTCCTCCTTCAAAAATGTCACAAGATGTATGAATCAAAATGGATCTATAACCTTTTCAGGTAAACTGCACCACGTAGCGCACATGTCCAGCGGCATTATGCACGATGACTGTGTAATCACCGCCGTTGGTTTGTCCGTTAGGAAGATAACTGAAAACGTTACGGACATGGGTAGCGAACTGCTGAAGAGGGAATCTAAATCCAGCATGGAGAAGAATGGCACACAGTCAGCCATCAGTGACGAAGCAAATAGAATATTTAGCAGGATTGGCATGCTGCAGAAGCAGCTGCCGTGGAGTGAAGGTGTGTGTGTGTGTGTGTGTGTGTGTGTGCGTGTGTGCTTTCCACTTACGCGAGAGATAGTGAGGGGCAGGCAGAAGTCCTTCCCCCCCTGTAGTCTGAAGCCCCAGGGGGAAGGACCATCCAAGGAGACGTTGTATCTGCTGCTCATGATTTTACCTGGAGACAGAAGAATGGCTTTTATAAAACTCATGCTGAGGACATAATCCAATAGGAGACATCAAGTACCACAAACACAAGAGAAGCTGAAAGGGGGGGCAGCCAACAGCTAGCATTTAGAATAATTACATGTATAATAATATGCCATAGTAGATAAGGATTTGCTGGAGATAACCGATAATTAGATGTGCGATTCACAATCGACAATGCAACGGGAAGTTGCAACACAATAACTCATTTTGAATTCTTCTACTCCCATCTTTGGGGAAAACCCTATTAGGAGGAAACAAGTACGACATAATGAAGATGCACATCCTTCAACAAATTGTAAATGGGGCTGGCGAAAAGCCCCAGTGAGCACAGAAAGCCCTTTGTTTACCAGAAGCGAATCTCAAATCATTGACTCTGGAGCTGCACTTTGTTTCCTGTCGTTCTAGTGTCCTTTTAATGAACCCACTGCTTGTGAAAAAATATATCCTGGCAGGGTACCCAGACCGAAGCAAACGAAACCGCTTCAAGAAAACAGAACACAGACTTTAGGCTAGCGTGCTGAAAGAGAAAGAGTTTGATGCAGCGGGGATCGTTGTGTTTCATTGAAGCTTTCCATTTGTCCAGCTTTCAGACCATGATTTAAAATCTGTTAGATCATCGATAGATATCCTGAATTTACATAGCTCCACGAGTCAGACAGAGCAGAGTCTGAGTGAGTTTTACAGGTGTAAGTCTCGCCTGTCACGCGTTCCTGAGCCCTTGAGAAACTAAAGTTGCATGGCATTTCTTCACATGCAGCCGCATGCTAAAGCTGATTGCATTATTGCGTATGACAAGTTAGCAATTGAGGAAGATGGTATATCAATTTGCAGAATGCATTGACTTTTGTTTTGATGATCTGTCTTTGTGCCGCACGGTGACGTAGTGGTTAGCGCTGTCGCATCTTCATTTTCTGGGCAACATAAGACAAAGATCTCGGAGCCAACACGGCTTGAGGATCAACTTTTTTTTTGTGGAATCTTGCACAGCTGGGTTGCATTTCTCAGTATTACTTTTCAAAATTAACTGTAAAAGGTACATGAAACGCCGATGCTGAGACTCAAGCTCAGGTCCCAACGGATTCACACAAGAGTCACATTTTCTTTCCCTAATATGGAGTGAACAAACATGAGGCGCATCTCAAGTCACTGCTTGTTTCGTATAGTCTCTAATGACATCATGCATAGACATGAGCAGACACACCTTGTAGTTTTCCCCAAGCAGAGGGAAACTGCTGAGCTCTCCGCTAGCATTTCATTGGCAACGCCCATCGGCCCTGTTTTAGTTCATTCAAGCATGGCTGATTAATTCCAACACTTTCCTAATCTCTCCGTTGCGATAAGCATTTCAGCACCAGCGCGCCAAACACAAGATTAGACACAATCCTTTCAACGCAGTACGCTTATGTGTTTTCTTTTTTATTATTATTGTTCAAACGTACAAACTTAATTAAATGCTAATAAACATGAAGTAAATGGGTCAAACTAATTAACATGGGGGGTTTGAGTGGCGGATATTTAAGTTTTAAATGCTGGGCAAATTCCTGATGAAAATTCCCCAAATCCTAATAAATGATTTGTATTGGAAATGGAGCACAAAACAATAAAGTTACATTTAAGTGCCATTCTCCTGTCATAACCTTTTTATGACTCTACACAAGAGTCAATTCGTGCTCTAAGAGTTTTGGTGAGCATTGTGCGTGTGAGTTTCAGACGTCATCGATATTTCACAACGGTGCAGCAGAGGTTATTGGTGACATCATCACACGATTCGAGGAACACATTCCTATATATATATATATATATATATATATATATATAAGTGTGATCCCTCTTACTCAGGATCAAAATAAAATGTTATATGAATAAATAAATAAATAAAACCTTGTCTGACTGTCGACTCATTCCGTTCTGACTTCATTTGGACAAGAGGCGCGTCAATTTACAAACGCGACACATTCCCACAGTCATTCATAAAATAAGTTCTTCCTTCCAAACACACCAGAGTGGCTCTAAACTAAAGCGCTGACCGTAACGTGATGTCTGAATGGTAATAAAATGCAAACTGACATTGTCTTTCCTCGCCGCTGTGGGTGTGACGCAAAAATAAACGCTGACATATTATTGCGCTTCTCTGGTGGATTTCTGCCTCACGCACGGGTCCGTGAATAATAATAATAATAATAAAAAAAAAAACAAGGGTGTAACAAACCGGAAAGTAAATTAACGCGCTTCAGATGTAACGCGCGGTGCTCGCCTCACCTGTCCGTGTCCGCCGTCCAAAGGAAGCGCGACTTCAGTGCGTCTTTTCTCCACGTCGGACTGCGGACCGAGCAAACTTGAAGCTTCCGCATTCAAAGTAAGCCAGCCCCCGGCCGGGTGGGAGGGTTCCGCGTGACCGTGGGCTTGGGAACGGAAGCCGACTTCATCGGCAGGTACGGGCCTGCCAGGTGATGATTACAGCTCTCACACACACACACACACACACACACACACACACACACACACGGTGTTGTTTAGCAACGTGGGGGGGAATCCACTGGAGCCAAGAACGCGCGCTGACCTCAGCGCGTCCTGAACACAGTCAATCCCAAAAAAAGGTCAAATACACGGAATGCTGGCGAACATTCCACGAATGACGACACGCAGTGATGCTCAGTGTATTAACAGTGTATTAACAGTGTATTAATAGTGTATTAACAGTGTATTAACAGTGTATTAATAGTGTATTAATAGTGTATTAACAGTGTATTAACAGTGTATTAATAGTGTATTAATAGTGTATTAACAGTGTATTAATAGTGTATTAATAGTGTATTAACAGTGTATTACCAGTGTATTAACAGTGTATTACCAGTGTATTAACATTTTTATAACAGTGAGGTTACAAGAAATAGATGTAAAGAAGGGAGAGGACTGGATACTGTAAATCATTTAATGTACTAGTGTGTGTGTGTGTAAAGTTTTTTTCTATTGTTATTAGTGCTGAGTTTTTAGACGGCTTGAACGGATTCAATTGTTTTCAGTTATTATACATGCAGCAAAATTGATTTGACACACGACGAGTGATTTGAGTTACGAGCTCGGTCCAGGAACGAATTATCTCATTTTAGAGTAATTCAAGTCATATTCAGTATAATTGTACTCTTATAGCACATTATGGCCTGCATAAATAATTTGCAGCATAATCCTGTGTTTATAGGTTTTATTCTTCATTTAATTCACTTTGTAACTTTGGCAGGTGCGTTATTATTATTATTATTATTATTATTAATGGAGGTTTTTTAACTAGTTTTTAGTGGCATGGTGTTATTATGCCCTCTAGTGGTTGACATGGAAAGTGCGTACTATACTGTTGATATAAAGCCAATGCACAGTTTATAGCTGAGGGGCAGGGAGTCGGGTGTGCCTTCTCCGCAAGATTTTTCTTTCATGTTGCTTTCATATAGCCTCGGGCTGGGAGTTTTTAACAAAGAAAAATGCCACATTTAAGAATTAGATGACAGAGGAGATGCAAAACGTTGTACAACATTTGTCATAAACTTTTAAACATCATGCACAGGAAATGACCCTCTTGCCTGAATCATATTAGGGTTTCATCTTACGCTAAATACAGTACAGACGTTGCATACTGCTGGTTTCAAAAAATAATTTAAACAAAACAAATGTGTTGACTCTGCAGCCAACACACAGCCACATACTGGCTTTAAGTTCTTTATGTTGGGAAGGGAGTACTTTGACCAATAGTGTTCCTTTGCTCCTCACAATAGCCGTTTTTCCAGAAGATCTGTCTTTGAGTTGGTTCGATGGGTTACACTTATTATATAATATATATATATAAACCTGCTTCTCCCTGCTTATCCAGTAATCAATCGGCACGCCGAACACTCGGTTGATTTCTCCCGACACTTATGCTTTCACGTTATTTTTTGAGTGACATACCTATGCTGCTTTGTCGTTTTGACGCGTATGCTCCATATCCTCTTCCTCTTCCTGTTTTCTATTTCCTGTGTTATTCTTTCATGCAGATTTTTCCATAACAGGAATCAGGATAAGTGGCCCAGATGCCCTCACTCTGCAGGATCTTTGCATGCCAGGCATGCAGGACAGGCTTTCATGATAGCCTGTGTGTGAATCTTTCTTTTATGTGGAGCTTTACTTTACAAAAGTATGTTTGGGGAAAGATTATGTGAAATACATTGTACTCTAAGGCCTGTTGCGATATGTTTGCATTCTCATCTTAAAGATTTCAAGCGTGTTTTGCAAACATTTAACACAAATATGCACAAATGCGCACACACACACACACAGAATCTATACATCCCCTCATCCCACAGGTACACTGACCTTTTCACTTCAGTATGAGCGCGGGAGTTTTTACGAATGTGATGCTTAAAAAAACATGACCAAAAAAAAACTGAACAATAAGGGAAGTATTAATGTGGGATTGTTCTCTAGCACCAATTCTGTGTGACTTTTATATGAATAGCTTCTCACTCAACCTTTATATTATATTGGGGGGTTTTTTATGAGGCATAAGGCTTACAAATATTCGATTTACAAAGCTTCATCCATATGTGTTTTAAAGGCCGCCCTGTTGCTGGCATATATAAATAAGTTGTATGTCATCTAACCTGCATGTGACTGCTGCTTGGATCTATTCACAGCGTGTCTTTTCACCAAACTTGAAATTGGAGCACGTGGATGTGTGCACCGGTAATTGTGTTTGATCACTGGGTCCAGATCAGGTAGCGAAAGATTCATGGGCTGCAATGAGAGGTGCTGCTCGCTCATTGTAAATGTAGACTTTCTTGTTCTATTTTTAACATTGCAATAATACATTTAAGTCAGTGTACGTCATCGCTGCAGACAAGTACTTCTCATTCCAGTACTGTCATCCACCTTGAACTCCTATTCGCCCTTGAACAAGAGCGCAAAGGTTATGGACCCATTTCAAATGAAGGGCATAGTTGTGCACTCAAATGCATGGACACTTGCAGCTGACGCTGTCTGACCATCCTTTTATCCCTGTGTGGTTTTCTTATTATGCAGGATCAGAATTCAGTTCTTGATCGACGGCAGGAACTATTCCTGTCACGATGACGAAGGGATGATTTACACGAAGCTTCACCGCCACCCAGTGGCTCAAGTAGCACATCACCTCCTGCAGCTGTACAGCGGTGTAGCAGAGGAGCAGCTGTAGGTGGTCTCAGGTGGGCCTCTCCAGTTGTAAATAGTGTTTTGACACATGTGTGTGTGTGTGACCCCCCCCTCCGGTGTCTGCGACCCCTCGCCCTCTCAAGGCTTAGCTCGACCACCCGGGGGGGGGGGGGGGGGGGGGTAGACTGTTCGTGATCTTTGCAGCACCTCTAGCAGAGCAGCAGACAGTTGTTTCACAGAGTCTCCCTATAAAGACGCTAAAAGATCTACATTTTGTGCAGACACACTTTAAAATGCATGTGTGTGTGTGTGTGCGTGTGGATAGCACAACACTTCTATTACAAAGGTATTTGACTTTGAGGTCTTTGGGTAAATGATTTAAGATCCAAGAGGCTTGTCAGAATTTTTGTGTTTTAGCAATACTTCAGAACAAAACCAAAAAAAATGCCACATTTGAAGTTGAAGCATATTTCATTTCTCAGATATTTGTTGCGTATTTGTGTTTCTGGCCAGTTTTGTCTTTTGTTTCGCCTTGCTTGATTGATTTGTTTATTTCTGAGGATGTGAGATTTTCGACACAGCGAGTGGAAGCTTGTATTTTCCTCGGTGCAAATAGGACTCAACACAGTAAAACATGCTTTGTCTGTTGCTTAATTTGGCCTTAAGTGCATCCAGGGTGTGTTATGACTGAGGCGCTCTCTTAAGCTCCTCCTTTCATCCCGACACACACTCTTCCCCTCTTCCCCTTCCTCTCTCTTTCTCTTACATTGTATGAAGACATAAAAAAGTGTGTCAGTAAAGTTATGAAACGCCTTGCGATGGTCTTTGGGACACTTTATCTGCAGCGATACCTGGACTGAGACATTTGGTGACAGACATCAGATGATATAAAAACACAGCCCAGGTGTTGCATTCACTGAACGGCCCCACAGGTGTTTCTTTTCAACATCCACCGGATGGAGAATGATATCGCCGTCGATGCACTTCTTCATCTGCAGCCTAACGTTGCTCCACCCTAACGCGCCATCAGAGCCCCGCGCTCTATTCACGCTCACCAGATATGATCCGCAGCGCCCACCAGAGCAATCACCTTCAGCCCTTTGATCAGCTTTACCTGTCACTTTAGTAGTGTTGAAAAAAAACCGCACACACACACACAGCACCAACAATAGCTCAAGATGTGGCTCACTCCCACTCCTTGCCTCCTCTCTTTTTCATTATCTATTTTCTTTTATTCTTTTGTCCACTCAGAGCACAGAACAATATGGCGTGGGCGGACAGGGAGGAGGCTCCTGACAGGACTGGTAACATGATGACACACCAAAGGGGAGGCGAGTGAAATCCTTCTCCGCGGTGGGACATGCGTCGCGGCCCAGTCGTGTCTCCAGCACCTCTTTCGCGGTCTCGCCTCGCTTTGGCCCTCTACCCCTCCGGCCATAATGCTAAAGCTTCCATCTGCTGTGGGGGGGGGGGGGGGGGGCAGGTCTTCCTCCCTCTGAAGTGATCCTCCACAGAAGATTCTCCTTTGTCCAAAATGCTGATCACATTTCGCCTTTGGCACCTCCCCGTTTTAAACTTGTGACAGGTACGGATATATTGGAAATGCAATAGCCGTCTCTCTCCAAGGCGTCGCACACCGAGCCCTTTGGTCCCCTGGAGAAAATTGATTTTTTTTTTTTTACAGAGTAGAAAACCAATTCTAAAGGAACGCAGAATTGTATTGATCATCACTGAGAGTTGGATCATTTGACCCCTGTGCTGACCTTAGCCCACAAAAGATGCTTTGGTAAACTTGACAGAAAGGATCAGATCTCCATTTACTTCTGATCCTGTGCACGCCACACAACTGTTGCATCTGCTTTGATATATCTGTCTGTCCACCTGTCTGTCTGCCCGTCTAGCTGTCTGTCTATCAGCCTATCACCTGTCCGGCTGCCCTTCATCCATGGTCTTTTCAGCTGTCTGGCTTCGTCAATCCTGTTGATGCCGATTCTACATAAAAACTTGCGCATGGCGATTGTCAGTAACGGGAGCCGAGTCATCGTCCGAACCTGCGGCGGCGTCACCTGTCGCAGCTCGGCTCGACAGCTGGGTCAGACTGTGTGATTGTTAGCAGGGCTTCAACCCTCAACCAGTGGCGAAATGGCTTTAACCAGCAGATCTGTGCAACCGCTACGAGCTGCAGAACCTCTGGAATCCTCAGTCGAATGACTTGAAGGGGTCGCGACTGTCAGTCTCCTGCTCCGCTCACTGGCGTCACCATTTCCGTTGAATTATAATATTTAAAAAAATATGTAAGAACTTTAAAGACAAAACGTATATGCCCAAAAAACAATTCACCAGACACCTGAAGCTTGACCTTTGAACTCTCTGGATATCAGCGCCACTTTACACTCCGCCCTGGATGACTCAGGGCCACGCTGCGTCCTTGGAGCTAAACACTGGGTCATTGCCAAACAAGCCTGACCTCCATTCTGATAATGATGATAACGTGTGATTATTCCAGCATCCTTTCTCCTGATTTATCAGCAGCTCTCTCTGTCTCTCTCTCCCTCCCTGTAAGACCATGCATCTTAAAATGAATTTGAGGCTAGCAGTAAAACGCTTTTTCATAGAGGCTTTGAAGCGCTTTCGCCGGCTGCATTGATAGGGGGATTTAATCAAGTATCTATGGAGCCAATAGCACAACAAATAGCTATCTCTAATTTGTATGACCTTGGAACTAAAGGAGCACAACATCTCCTCCCTGGTGGCCTTATTTACGTCGTGTCTTTCTAAGCTCTGTCCGGTTTGTTATTGGAAGCCACTTGTTCAGGCCTCTCACAGAACAAAGTTCAAAGCTGACGGCAACATTTGACTCACCGCTCTTTTCAGTAGAAGTGGCAACTAACCGATGTTTGTCAAGTGATCCGCTACTAGTGCGTGCTAATGCTCCCGACACTCCAACGTGCTGCAGTCGCCGTGCAATCGATCAGTGACTTATTAAACATGCTGGGAAACACCACATCCTGTTTAGCATAATAATGTCATATTGCAAGGTTTGAAACGTTCACCGCTCTTTCATCCGCAACAAAGAAAGGACTGAAACCACCAAAGCAATCAGATTCCCCAGTCTGATTGCTTTTTGTAACTTTAAAGGTGGAATATATGATCATACAGAAATTGCTTGGGTGAAGTTATACCAGGAATTCCTCCTGCAACTTCAGTCACCACGGTTTTCGGGGTTCTTGATGTACTTGGTTGTTTGGACTATTAGCTACCACTGATGTTAGTCTTTATTCTACGACAAACACATCCGAGACTAATCTCTGTTCCCACTGAATATAGGGGTGAAACGATCTCTAATCTGACCTTGTGGGAGGAAAAACCGTGTCAATTTAGCATTTTATTAATCTGAGGCTAACTTTCGTCTCATATTAAAGATTTAAGTCATTTTCAAGGTGACTGCCCTGATTGACATCAAAGCGGCATGCGGTCAAGCTGCTCCGATCAACTGTTCGCTCTGCTGAGAGAGAGAGATATAATATCCTGTGGGTATTACTGACAGGGAGCGTGATATGTGTGTGTGTGTCTGTGCCTCGATGCATGCGTGTGTGCTTGTCCACATTTGTTTTTGTTACTTTGTGCGATTGTGTCCGTGTTAACGCGCACATTCACACGTGTGTGACTGTGAATGTGCGTTTGCGTCACCCTGTATTTATATAAGTGACTGACATAAATATATCAAGGGGAGCGTGCAGCTGTTTAGTGCCGTCTTTGCTCGTGGTTGGAACCTGATAATGGATTGTGGGACTGTTTCTGGTTGGGTCATTCGATTTCAGGTGTCTTTGTGTGATCTCGGCTCCCAGAATGAGCCAATGGCAGATTAGCCATCCAGAGCAGTTTTTTTTTTTTTGGGCTATAAATTTGGAGCGGTCGACGAAATATGGACATGGCAAGTTCCACCACACAGCCGGCGGATTGGCTGTAGTGAAATGGGCCGGCTCTGATCTCAACACATGCCAGGCTGGATTAGAACAGGGCACCAGAGCAGAAACGGGATCTGACCCTCCATTGCCGTGACTCCCCAGCCACCGCCGCTCTGATCCAAAGACATCCTCAACACTTCCGTCTCCAATTAGCGTGACCTTGTTGGTGAAAGTGAAGACCCAGCTTCATCCACCACACTTTCAGCAGAGCCAGGGGTCACAAAATAGCTCAGGTAAAAATTTGCTAACTGATCCAGATGTGTAAAGCAAATTGACAACAAGCTACGTCCTTACAACCCTTCCCAGAGGGAGCTTTTCCTCTTCGCTAATGGCCGTGACGAGCACTCAGCCAGTCCTGCTAAAAACTATAAAGACAGCATATAGCGCCTGAATGACGAGTTAGCCAACTCTTATCAGTGTAGTATCTATAGAAGTTGTTTTGTGCGAATACTTGGACATAAAGCCCACCATAAAAACACACGATATGCAATTAAAATTTCTTCAAAATGGTAAAGATGAAGTACATCTCAGAGAGTTGACTATCCAGCTCTGCACCCTCGGAAAACGTTTGATAGTATTTGTGAATGGTGTAAATATAAATAGCAGGAAGCAATGCGATAACTTTTACATTGCAATAGCAAAAGGACCTTGAATTCATAAGTTCCTTCATGGCCCATTGAATTTACTGGTCTGTGGGAAAGAGCTTAATAGATTCAACTTTACTCGCGGGGTGAGAATTCACCCTTGGCCAATGACAAGCTGTTCGCACAGCATGCAGCCTTAAAAGGCTGCTGCAACAGTATAAAGAGCAATAAAGTATTGTAGATCATATAGTTTGTGACAAAGATTACTGAGGGTGTAGTTAGAAAGGCAATGAAGAGGATGACGAATACCTGTGGAGTTATGGAAGTTGTTTAATGCAATCTGAGAGGGGAAGAAGATGCCAGAGGAATGGAGGAGAAGTGTGCTGGTGCCCATTTGCAAGAAGAAGGGCGAGCAGCAGCATGGCTTTATGCTGAGGAAGAGTACCACAGATGCAATGGAGAAGTACAGGGAAGGTCACCATTGTGTCTTTGTAGGTCTAGATAAAACCTATGACAAGGATGCCCAGAGAGGAACTGTGGTACTGCTAGTACTCCTGATTATAAATACAAGCACATAATGTAGAAAAACAAAAAAACATCTATAGTAAAAAATGGTCTGAAAGGACATGTGGGCTTCTAAATGACTCCCCTCTACACATTTAGTATCAGTGTCTGAGAGATTTAACCTTCCTTACTTCCTCACTTCTATTTATAACAGTGTCATAGTCCTGCTAGCACTCTGATGGTACCAAGTGATCATTTACACACACACACACACACACACGCCGGCTCTGCATATTTTTGCATGGTTAAAATTCTATAAGTGAATGATGACAATACTCATCAGAAATGTTTGAGCGATGAATGAAATAGATGGAAATGCTGCGCTGGCTGCCACGGTGGCTGGCGCATTTGGCCGCACGCCACATCTGAATAGTGAAATGCCCTAATGGATCAGCTTAAAGCTATGGCAATCCTCCAGTATCTGCCCTGATTACCTGCCCTCTGTCTGTCCCTCTCTGTGCCAAGGGTGATCCGGGGACTCTGTACCCACTGACAAGCTGAGCTCGCACGCTCGCAGACAACTGGCACTTCCGTGCACAACGCCATGCAGAGCGCAGTTAAAATGCTCCAGCTGCACCGATCCGGTTTGTTAGAATATGACATGTTCCATAAAACTCTGAAGACAGTTTTTTTTTTTTTGTATTTCTCATCCCCTTGTTTCTCTGGGAGGCTTTGCCATCAAGGCTTTGCTCAATTCATCAGTGGAACAAATCATGAAAGGGGCTTTTCTCTATGAGTGACTGATCCCGTACTCACATCCACGTGGTGGTGATTTATTCATCGTGCTCATCTTAAATCAGTGTTTATTAGTGTCCCTCATGTTCTTGGCTGATGGGGGGGGTCTCTGTAAAGATGGCTCTATTTTCAGTTACCATTATCTTCACAGCTCTGACTGTGTGAGACAGAGGAGAGTCACAGAGGGATCCTTCAGCGACCCTGATGCAGACCCTGCACCGATACACAATACAGACTCTGTCCGACATGTCTGTCGACCAGGCGGAGTCCCAGACCCGACGTGTCGAACGCGGCGTTTCGTCAGAAGGATCTCTGATAGGACATGTCAAAGTGTCTTTGGGCCAAATCCGAAGAGAAGGGAAAGGGTAAAAAAAAAAAGAGTTACGTCCTATAGGTCCCCCCCCCCCCCCTTCATCCAATAAGTGTCCCTCCCTAAAGACCAACTATCTCAGCAAGTCTCATAAAAACATCTCAGGTAGTTTCCTGTAATCCTGCCAACAGCCAACAAACAGAAACCAAACTTATCACTAAACCTTCTCGGTGGAGGTAAATATGCTCAACAGGCAAAGTAAATCTTCAGTTCAGTGTGTGTGTGTGTGTGTGTGTGCACTGCCTTGAAGAGCGTGGAAAGGTCTAGCCTGGGTGGAAATATACTTGTAACACTAAATAAACAGAAAATGAATCACGAGTAAAGTTATCATGTTCGCGAGACAATAAATCAAAGAGAAATCTGATGGGTGGTAACATGAATAATAAATACACACTCAAGGCATTTAAAAGTGCAGGTGAGCCGTCTGAAAACACAACACCTGTATCCAGAGAGTCTCAAAGGGCTGCTCCCATGTTAAAATAGCCCCTCCTGCATAAAGGCATGAAGGCTGGGCAGAAGATGCCCTCTGCTCACACTGGGGGCAGCGTGGTGTTACTATGCAAAATTGTCTTGTAAAAAAAAAAATCATAAAAAATCAATAAATAATCATAATGATAAAAAGACAAAGCATTAATTTGGATTTTTATTCATTTTAACAGGCTTTCAGTGTTTTCCCGGTTTAGCTGAAATTCATTGCATGAAGCAAGAAACTGTTCTAATGCGCACGATTATAATATCACCATTTGACACGGATATTCATGCAATTTGACCCTGTTTATTTAAGTATGGTTTCCTTTCATTCGTTCTCTTATACTTGTTTATTCATGCTCAAAGTAAATCAGAGCCCGGAGGCTATCCCAGCATGCACTGGCAGGGAAGAAATGCAGTGCCCCTTTCTGAACAGCGTAACACTCCTGTTGAACCAAAGGAAAATTCTTTTTTTTATTATTATTATCAGTATTTCCATGTCAGCTGTCATGACAAAATGACTGACTGATTGTGGTGCAGCTGAATTGGAATAAGCATGAGTCACTGTGACAAATCATAAAGTCTCATTTGCAGCATTCCTGCATCACTCGGGGTGGAAAACTGACACGTTATAGTTAAAGATGGTCGGGGAAATTGAGAAGCAAGAATAAATGATACCATTTCCAAGAATTGTCTCACGACAGCAGCAGCTGTGAGGTAACACAATGAAGCCATGTGAGAACACGACCAAAGGAATCCATACAATGAGAACTTGGCTCAGCAACATGCAGATTTTTTCTTTTTTTTTTCCAAAAATGGGCTGGGCGTACATAAATATTTGAAAGAAAGCGTGTATTGACAGGATGTTTCAACCCATGAGGAAACACATTTGAGCCTTAATACCACTCACGGAATAACATTTAAGCCGGCGTGGATTTAAAGTGTCAATGCTGGGATTTCCATCCTTTTATTTAACAGCCATGTTTATCGTGTTAAATAAAAACCCAGAAAGCCTCTTGGGGGGAGAAGGGCCAGTGTTCAGTTGTTTGGATGAGTCGTGTGTGTGTGTGTGTGTGTGTGTGTGCAGGAGAGGAAATATGATCGGAGCTTGTAAACCATGAAGGGTGTTTGGAAATGGCTCCTCAGGTGCACCTCTACATCTCAGAATCCTGCCTTTGTGACCCACAAGAAACCCTCTTCTTTAATGGCCTGCGCGCTGCAAGGCGCTAGAATTGGGTAGAATGCATTTGGGGTGGCATAACATTTCAAAGGCCTCACATATCAAAGTGTCCAGTGCGCTCCAAATGATCGCCTCGCGCATATTTACAAAATACGTGCCTGTAAAACATGAGATGCGCGCGCGCGCGCGCGCGTCCAACAGACGCAACGTGACACCGATGCGCCCAAGACATCGAAGATCAGTTTAGAAGCGGCGCGTATCGCAAACAGAACATCTCCAAATCGCATTCCGCATACCGAAATCTAATCCCGGGGACATCAGGATGTGTGACATAATCCCCGAGATATGTGCACACCGAACGGGGCTCCGGGGGTTGGTTCGGGAGAGACGCGCGGACCCGCGTTACGCACTGTTTGCTCTCGCAGGGTATAAAGAGAGGGGGGCGGATTCCAAACTGCTCCAAACGTCAGAGCGCACTTAACTATAAATCTCTCCAAAGCGCGCTCCGCGCCCGGTGCGCTGCGCTTCTTCAGTCCAGCATGAGAGCAACGCGTCTGGAAACTCTTCAACCTACGCGCAGCGGAGAATGGAGAATAAACAGCCCGATTCATGTTGCCCACCTTGTCAGGATAGCGTCAGATGATCATTTTACGCAGCTGTGGATGTAAAGGGGGCATTTAGCTGGGTTAACAGGAGCCAGGCGGGCTTCTCGCACTCCTGGAAACATTTTACGCGCATGCAGGGGCCGTTGATGTCTTCATTGGATCCGCTTCAGCGGAATGATGGTGGAGCTCTCTCGGATTTCCAGCCTGGAAACGTAGCATCCAATTAATCAACGACTGCCACTGTACCCCCACAAGGCGCGCCGGCTGCGCGCTCTCTTCCAACACCTTTGGACACTTAAAAAGTGTGGAAAGACGCGCCGATTAATTGGTGCGTTTGGATATAAAAACTCAACCCGGTTGCGGCACTACCTGGACACAAACCGATTTTATAACTCGTTATGGTGATACTTTGGATTCGGTGTGGGGACGCCAAATGAGTCGCTGCTCCTGTGTGGTTGAAACGTTGCAAGCCAGCAAGTTTCGGGTCTTCATGGGCCCATATTTAAGGTAATTTATATCCATGGAGGTGAATGCGAGTGTGGTTTTTAAAAGAAAAGACACCCCCATGATCCTGTGATCATCTGTGCGCCTCAGAGCCATCCTCGGTTTGTTTGTTGCGCAAAGATCAAAGAACTCTCACATTGAGCGCGTTTCGTTCAAGTTGCAAATCAAAAGCAGTTTCTTCCACTTCACTTCATGTTTCAGGTCCTCTATCGATCCCTTTGCTGTTTAGCTTCGCTGCGTTACCCAGCATGCATTAGTCGGACTCTTCGGGGAGCAACCATCTGTCCCGGCGCGCACTATTATTTAGACTGCGCGCGTTAATCAACGCATTTTTGTGCGGGGCGCGCCCTCCAACTTTCTGATACAATTAGCGCGAGCTCCCATAATCCCTCTGGGTCGGAACTTCAGTAATTAGATGCGCTTTAATTGCCTTTTATTTTAAATAACCCAGTAGTTTTGCACCTTTTTGCTCATTCTAGTATTATTTGTGTATTTAATTTAGATATTTTGGCAATATATACAAGTCCACTACATGCTGTTCCTATTGCCCCCCCATAGGTTTACTCTCACAGTCGTGTTTACAGTGAACCCCACTACGAGACAAAGTGAAAATCAAAACCCTCTGAGATGATGACACAGTTATAAATACGGACCGAGCCAAACGAGACTTGGCCTACATTCTGGATGAACTCAGCGTGTTTACATGATTATTTATGTTTGTTTGTTTTTGTCTTCTCTTCACATCTCAAATATCTTGTCTCCTCTTTCCGCAGCTCTCTTCATAGGAACCGAGTCTAAAATGAAGTTATGGGATGCTTTGGCCTCGTGTTTGTTGCTCCTGAGCTCTGTTGCCACGCGGCCTCTCTACCCAAACATTCAGCCAGCCAAGAGGACTTATTTCTCCAGCAGCCGCGGTGATTCCGTGTCCCCATCTGTGGAGGACGACGAGTCGGCGTTCCAACAGGAAGACGACAACCTGCAGGAGATCTCCATGGAGGATCGCTGTAAGGCGCACGGCGTGTTGATGTCTCACTCACTAGGATTGTCTTTTGATCGATAGATAATTGGGAGTCAGACTGTAGATGTGGTCGCTTTGCCACGCCTCCTCTAAATAACTTTTTACAGACGTGACGGTCAAGACCGTTGGTTTTGCTGACCAAGTAATTTAGCATTTCCTGATTCATCACGCGTGAAGCCGGTTGAGCCAACGGTGGAGAGTCCGACATTGATAAGGCGAAGGTGAAGATCTTAATTTGTGTTTTATTGCTGCTGTGGTTTAGATCGTATATATACTGATGACAAAAACAAGCCAGTGGCATGGAAAAAAAAAAAAGGACGGCGCCAAAGCGGTTGCGTGCACATTTCTCTCTTTTTCTCTTTTGTTTATATTCACTTCTGCCTCTCGACCCAGAGACCTTTGACCTCAAATCCATCTGCCAGGAGTCAGAAATCACGGCACGTTGTAGAGGATTAAGTGCGAACGGGGTTTTGCTGGAATTTTCCGGGGTATGGACTGGACAGAGGCCGACAGACAGTCTGAAGCACCCAGTGCGAGTGTTTATGTTCGTCGCAGCGGTGACAGTGGGGCAGGGATTTATTTTGTTTGGATCAATCTGACACGGCATGATCTTCACACAGATGCAGGCACGGCCAAGAACCTCGATAAGGAATGGAACATTCAGACAAATGTTTGTCCTGCCCACCTCATCTTCTGTTTGGATCGCAGTGACATTACTTATCTGCTTTGTAACCTAAGACCATTAACTATGCACTAATAGTGTAAACAGGGCTCCAAAGACGGGACGCTTGTGAGTAATTACAAAGAAAAATGTGCTTTTTTTGTTTTTCCTTTTAAGACTAAAAACTGCAGCTGCACCAGGAAGCGCTGAACCGAATGCTAACAGAGAGATCATTTTATATACAGCAACAAAAAAAAAGACGACATTTCTTTTTCCAACCACGATGATTATTTTGCATCGACTCTGCAAAGTGGCACAATTTGCAGGGTGAGTCACCTGCTGCATGCGCAATCTATCAGCAGGCAGTACCGCAGCCACCCCCCGCCTAGCCCAGCAGCTGACATACAATAGGAGGCGTCGAAATCAAAGGGCAGGTGTGTCTAAACAGATTGGCCTGAGCTCACCTGATATACCGGCAGCGGCCCAATCAGCTGTGGCAGCAGAGGCGGATAAGGTGACCCGAGGGCTGCCGGAGGAACAGGTAGAAGAGCAGAGATAGTTGACACTTAGCAATAGTGTCCAACACCTGCCAGACACTGCAGCCCCGAGTCTCCTCGCGTGATTCACAGCATAACGACACACACATCCACGCACCGAAGGCAATGCAATTAGCGGCGCACCGATTGATTTATTACACCACAATAAGTCTGCATGATTTTTTTTCCTACACGGCTCTGCTGCCAGACCTGCAGGCTCGGAGGAGCGACATTATTCTGTAATAGAATCAACGTGGAACGCATGCAGGAGGTCTTCGTCCAGCCCTCGGACCACAGTCTGCCGCTTCTAAATGTCGCCTTTCATTTGTTCTCTGAAGTCTCGGCCCTCTAAAAATCATACCAGCGAAAGTTTCCCCCCTCCCGATGGTGTAATTAGTCCGTGTCTACTGCATTAACACGGGCAGCTGGAGTGTGAAAGCAAGCCTGGCGGTTACCTCAAAGTGCCCTGAGCCATGCAGCTTCTCAGGAGTTGAGCTGCTGAACAAAAGGTTGTGCGTTTTACAAAAGGGAGTCTGCCTTCTTCCCATCGTTGCAGGTGAACACATATTCCTGCGTCTGACAAAGTGACCTTTGACCCAACCACCATTAGCCATGTTGGAAAGTTGCAGCAACTCTTCGTTCTCATATAGGAGCAACTCTGGACTGCGTTCCACGTGGTTGGTGTATAAAGATAGCAAGAACAATTTAGGACCGTTTGATGACGATCCGGATCACCGTGTGGACGGTGTGAATCCAATTAGGAGGGGAACGAGCTGCCCTCAGAGTGCTTTTCTAATTTCATGTAATCTGCTCATTTCTTATGGACATTGAACATCTGGATTTATCTGTTCATTCAATCTTATCATTGCGTACCATGTTAAATACTGTTAGAGCTATTTGCAACCCGATGATTATTACGCCACCCCGATAAGTGAACTGGCTCCTTCTGTGTCTTCCAGATGACGTCTCTCCTGACCAGTTTGACGACGTCATGGATTTCATCGAGGCTACCATTGGCAGATTCAGGAGATCGTCAGAGACGAGAGAGGGCTCCAGGGGACGTAGGGAGCAGAGACAGAGGGGAGCAGCAAACGCGGGAAAACGTGGCGACAGGAGGCGGGGTCGGGGACGAAGTCGGGGCGGTAAAGGCGGGCGGGGCGAGAAGGGGAGGGAGGGGCTATCTGTGCAGACTCGGGGCTGCTTGCTAAAGGAGGTCCACCTCAACGTGACGGACCTGGGCCTGGGCTACCAGACTAAAGAGGAGCTGATTTTCCGGTACTGCAGCGGCCCCTGCGTGGAAGCAGAGACCAACTACGACAAGATCCTCAACAACCTGACGCACAACAAGAAGCTGGACAGGGACACGCCCTCCCGCACCTGCTGTCGGCCAATCGCTTTCGACGACGACTTGTCATTCTTGGACGATAATGTAGTGTACCACACATTGAAGAAGCATTCTGCCCGGAAATGTGCCTGCGTTTGAGGACGTCACGTGGACGCGACACACTCGACAGACCCGCGTCGGTGAACTCGGGATCGCCCTGACGAGCCCGCCGAGCGGCACAGGGGGCGGCGTCACGGTTGGGAAAAGGGCATTTGAGGTCAAAGAGGGAGTGATTTGTCTGCAGTTTCTGTCTGTAGACCTCAGAGGAGACAGGTGAGTATATAAAAGCCACCTGAGAGATGTTGTAGCAGCCATTAAACAGCCATCCGTGCATTTAACTGCACACACTCAGAAGTCTGAACGGCATCCAGTGTTTCAGACGCAAGCAGAAATGTATGATATATAAACACAGACATGTAGAGAGGTATATTTATTAAGATGAAATTAACTTATTGTTATTTATTTTAATCCATTTTATCAAAGAAATTGTAATTTTTTTTGTTCTTATTTATTTAAAATCTTGGTTCGAGATGGTGCCAAAGTACGTCACACTTTCCCACTTATCCTGACACTTATTGCTTATTTGCTTCACTTAGATTCCAAGTCAGAAAAGCATCATCGGCAATCAATTTGTGAGCGGGTTTAAGAGGAGAGGGACCAAGAGCAGATTTACAGGTTCAGCTTTTGGAGCATTTTTAAGGGATGGCCTGCGGTAGATGTTTCTGTGTGATAATGCTAAATCAGGAGGGGCTCTCCTCTTTCCCCCGTGACAACTGGGTGCAAATCTTTATACGTTTTTATCTCAAAGGCGGAAATGACTTTGCCATTTATTTTCAAGACAATGGTCAAACCCAACAAACAGAATGCATTTATTGCCATTAAATACAAGCCACTAGCTATTTAATTGAAATTTCAAATCAGTCTTGGAGTAGTGGTCTCTGAGGAACTGAAGGTGCCTTTTTGAGGATCCATCCTTTGGGCACTTCCAGAATGCTCTATTAGTGTGTTACTCGAAACCTCAGTAAACACGTAAACAAACGGACAACAGGCCAGTGCGGTCGTGAAGTCGAACTGTCGTAAGCCACGTAAGGTCGACGACCCCCCCCCATGCATACAGCCAGGAAAACGGGAGGCTGCAAGCATGTTGCAGTGCCCATTGCACAATTGTAAGGGGATGGCTTTAAGTGGAACAAAGAGCCCCCCCACCCCAGCCCGGCTAGGTCTTGATGTTAGCATGGATTAGGGACCAAAGTATCTGTGCCCACCCAGTGGCAAGCAAGCCAGCTTTACAGTATAATCCGCCTGCACACAGAACAAATCCACGGCATCAAGCTGAATTTAGGCCAAACACTACACAGGTGGGGGGGGGGGTTCTTGCTTTATCACAGCATACTTCATCAATTGGATCATCTTTTTCTCCTTTAAGCCTTTCCAGATGAGAATGTGCCGTTAGCAGCCTTCCCAGAAACCTCAGAGCACCTTGCTGCTCTTTAGTAAACGCATTGATGAGTGTGAACTGTGACCACAAACACTCTCATCCTTCATGACTGTCTGCTTATCTGTTCTTTGGTGATTTAGTCCTCAGCTTTTGATGCAAAGGTTAACAGGCATAAAGGTTACAATGCAAAAGTATCTTCAGTGTTAACATGCAAGACTCGGATCTATCACTTCTCAGTGTGTCGACCCCCCCCCCCCGTGATAAATGTTGTCGTGTTGTCGTCTCACTTGTTTCTTGTTACAGAACCAAAGCGCTCTGCAAACTTTATTTTTGTACAATATTCATTTTATAACTTTTTACAGAATTAAACTTGTTTCTATAAAATGAGTACGCTTCTTGGTGTTCTGATTGTACACAAACGCACCAGGGCAGGAAGGCCTAATGCCCCCCCCCGCGCCCGCCCAGAGTTGATTACTCTGCATAAGTTGTTGATTTAAGAGGCACACTTCCTCCACATTCAAAATATATAATCCCCTGAATGAGGGGAAAATATCAAGACTCAATTTCTTTAATATTTATTATTTTGTGTCATGTTTTGTAAAAAATACTGAACACCGTAGTTTCTGAGCTATTCTGTGGACGGATAGCGAGATCCCTCGGCATTGTAAACTCGGCTCCTTTCTGCCCAGCTGGTCCATCGCATGGCAGCGGATTGACGGTTCCACTTGAATCAAGCAGCAGTCGCTCCTCAGATCCTGCTGCTGGCAGGCGGCACATCTTCACAGCGGAGCCCCCCCACCCCCCCCGGTTCAGGTCTCCAAGTCGCGCTCAACACGCATCGAAATCCACCCTTCCAGACCTGGTATTTCTATTCTCCTGTTCATTTTCGGGTCAGGGAAAGTTTGCCAAAACTCCACGAGATTAGATTTTTGTCCTCGTTACGTTGGTTGTTTTGGAATTTAAAATTGCTCAACAGTTTAAATCCATCATAACTCCGCATGTAGAAATAGCAGCTGAATGACAGATGAGGGTGAGCGCCGTCTGGATCTCAACTCTGCGCAGAAGGTTAGCATTCATTTGTTGCAGAAGCACATGTCCGATTCCAGAACAATACATGACATGATTGTCTCTGCAGGTTGAGGTTTTTTTTTTCCAAGTGCAGAAGTACTTTACTCATTGTGACAGTAAATGCTTGAGAATATATTAACTTTAGTGCGGAAAGGCCTGCAAATTGATTCCGAAAATTTATTTGAGTTGGAAATATATTAATTGCATTTTAATAATCTCTAATTACTCGCCAGTGCTAGAACTTAGAACACCTGCGGTTATGTTTACTGAGTTAACATCTCTAAGAATTTAATTTGAAGCAGTGAGTCAAGCCTCAGCCTTGGCGAGGACCGGGTGCTCAGAGAACCTGCATGTTTGAGCCAGCGCCTCATAAAAGGATTTTGGCAGTCTTCCTTTAATGAGCAGGTAAAAACAGGTTGGAGGGTGAAAAACAGAATGTACACACAGACATGTACATTAGCAGATGGCAGATTCACATCTCAGAAAACAACAGCGTTAAAAACCAGTGCGGAAAAGGAAGTCGGCAAGTGGATGAAATATTTGTACATCCCTAGAACTAGACAACTATAAAGATGTCTTTCGTAGTTGATGGACAGAACCAGACCGCAAAGTCTGCAGCTGATTTATGAGGCGTTGGAGAACTCTGGAGTTGTGGGAGGAGAGAGGACAACAGAAACGATGAAAATAAGGTCCATTTATCCAAACAGACATAAGAAGACAAGGTGGTTGATGAATTGCAATGAGGAGAACATGAACAAGTAGTAAAATAAAAACCACAAATTATATTGTGACTGGCAGAGCGAAGTTTTTGTGCTACCCATAAATCACAGCAAAAAAAAAAAAAAGGAAAGACAATTAGCACAGGTTGGAGAAGTCAGGGTCTACAATTGAGTCGTGCAACTGATTCTTCTGCGTGCAGTTTCTGACAATGACTTGGTGTTTCTGGGAGTGATCCTGTGAACTCGTGCTGCTGTACATCCAACTGACCCTCAGATCTTGCGCTTCTTCCACTCCGGTTCCTTTTCAGCTTCCTCGTCCTCCTCCGATTCCTCTGCAAACAAAGTCTCCGGCTGGGTCCTGAAGGAGGCAACAATTTTAATAAGAAGCAGATGATGGAGCTGTGAAGAAACTTTATGCTTTAATGAAGTTTAATATTGAACTTTTGACCAAAAAATAAATAAATGGTACATAAGGCTACAATTCAGGTCTTCATCATTGATCTAGATGTTTTAATGTAACTTCCAGCAAACACATCCCGCGATAGTAGCTACTAGCCGTCTGCTTCAACGAGCTACAAAACCAGGACCCCCCCCCCGCGGCACTCGTCTTACGCTCTTTGATAATGAGGGCAAACCCAGAAATGAGAGACGAACAGTGGGACGGACAGCCAGAATGTAAATGTTTCAGATTTTTTTTACACACGTAAGCAGGAGGTTTTCTTACACTTTGTATGCCGGGGCAACCCAGTAAGGGTTCTCTGAAGCCTCCTTGGCGTGACGCAGGATGGCCTGTCGTGGGTTACTGTCGTCCGTTTTGTCTAAGGCAATGTTCTTCACGATGAATGAAGACAGGGTGCCGCCATGAGCTGCTACTCTTCCGCCGCGACCTGCCAGGACACACGATCATGGGACTTCATACAAAGAATGTCAATCAATCATCTTTTATGTCATTTAAGTACATAAAATATGGACGTGAGAATATATTGCATGATCACGCAACGACACAGTATAGCGAGGACTCTCAGAGGTAACGAATGTTGGCACCGAAACGTGAACTGTAATCAGGAGGAACTCGAAGTTATCTGCACAGAGACTTTGACGCCCCCTGGTGGTAGTTTCACAATGACAACAACAAACTAGCTTCAGAGAAGCCAGATCGCAACCTACTATTGCAATGCCATGACTTCACCCAGTTCTCCTTCCGACTGGTTTCACACAACAAAAATGTTCTTACATCGCCGCTCACTGAAATGTCATTGTCGTCCCCTTTAGTGGGAGTATAGTGGCTTCCATGGCATCACCATAGTAGGATTTGTGCCTTTGCCTTCTGAATCCATACCATCGCCCCGAAAACCTTAAAACACATCCCGTGTGTCTTCGGTTCGCCTCGGCTCCACTCGTGTGTTCGGAAACAGAGTTTTTCGAGAAGCGAGTCAAGGTTCCTGTTTATATTTTTATACAATTAACTTGTATTTTTAGTCACAGAATATTTGTACTGTCAAGTGCTCTACAATAACTATGAATATACGCAACATAAATTAGTAGCATAACTAATAAGTAAATTAGGGAAAATATTTCATCAGATTTTTCATACCCATTCTTTACAAAATCTTGAGCGATGAGTACAAATATTTGCACTTATGGTTAAGTCCATAATTCTTAATAATAATAAAAATAAAAAAAACTACAAAGTGTTGTTTGGCAGCTCCGCTTATTGGAAGGAGCTTAAACTATATCCATGAACAGACACGGCGTTTGTAACGAATGACCAGAATGATCGAGTGACCAGATAAAGACCAACAAAAGCGTCTTTATGTAGCGGCAGTTACAAACTGTGGGGCAACGGCAGGAAAAAATGACTTTCTGAGAGGCCGTGTGGGAGAAGTTCTGTTATGGTTCTGGACTCGAGTATAACGCCAACAACAATGCGAAAACAACCAATAATAACTTTTGCAGTTCTGTAGCTGTACCTCGTAATTACACTCGCGTTGAAATGGCATTTCATTACACAGTTCACTTTTCTTCCTTCCTGGACGCAGACGTCGTTACAAACCGACACCTCACCTGGTCCCGACACGGGAGGCTCGGGCTTGTGGGATTTCTTTGGGTCCAATCTGTCCTTCTCCAGCTGTTTCCGCGTGCTCCGCTGCCGGGCCTCTCTGAACATGGGTAAAGCATGAGCTGCAGAAACACAGAGGAAAAAAACAAGATGCTACGGTAACTCAAACTGCACAGCGTTGTGGCTCACACACCTTCCCTAACGGCTAACGGCAGGGTCAACGTACATTACTACACCCCCACCATTGAGCGAAAAGCAAAGCACCTGTGTGACCTCTGGCAGTCGTCTCTCCCCATGACTACTTTCTGGCATAGTGAACATCAACATAGTCATTACCCCCCCCCCCCATGTTTACATTCAGCCAATCACTATTCTGCTCTTCACACTTTTGTGAACACCATTCACAATAAAGGCGCCAGGCTCTTAAACCCGCGAGCGAACGTGTTGGTGAGCGCGTGTGAATGAGCGTGCGCTGCGAGCGTGCACTCTGCTCTCATCCACAGAGGTTACAAAGAGACACTTTAGTAAAGGACTAGACGGAGTGATTTTCCATTCAGGAGCCCCGACGCTGTTCAGTGTCAATTCTTCTCCTCCATGCTACATTAAGCAAAAAGGTTACTGTTAACAGATTCCCTCGCTTTTCTCAATGGGCCATCACTTGCTTCCTGTCCCTCTCTAATTTTCCAGTGCCGTTGGTATCGAGTGCGTCACTCGACACTCGAAAGCCAGCCTGCTTCACACCCTTGTTGGCATGGCAATGACATCACATGATGCTTTCTAAAAGGCTTGCAGCAGCCCAAACAAGAAAGCTGAATCTGGTCCGAGTGGCCAATCAGGAACGATGTGCTGGAAGCTGATCACGCCATCCGCGGTGGGAGAGGTGGCTGACCCCGGCGTGATCCGGCGTGACTACAGACCGCATGGTCACCGCGTGGCACAGTGTCCATCCGCTCATCCGCACCCTACTCCATCAGCTAATGGGCCTGTGAAAGCCCCGGACACTCATTCCGTGTGTGTGTGTGTGAGGCACCACTCAAACAGATGTTAGCGGCTTTGATTAGAATATGCTCCGGTCTCCACATCATGCACTCGGGAGATGACCTCTTGAAATCGCCTTATCGTGTGAAGAGCAGGCGAGCCCAAATGCGCTCGTGGCTCAGGCTGGATTAAACCGGCAGAGGGCTTCAAGAAAAGCACTTTGCTTTCGGTAATTGCTTAATGATTAAAAGGCGATGGAGGAAATTGCCTGCAATGCCAGGAAGCTGGGGGGGGGGGGGGGGACGACGACACCAAGTTACCATCATATGGCAAAAAATCGACTTTTCTTTGCAAGATGAAAAGGGATCGGGAGCGTGTCCAGTCCTTCAACAGACTCACGTGTGATGATGTAATCTTGGGTTAGCGTCTCTGCATGTTTCTCCTTTCGTTTGCTCTTCACCACGCACAGCATGGCCCCCCTGGAAATGAGGCGGCGGGTTCACAAACGATGTCACAGCCAAAGGCGTCTCATTCCAAAGGAGCTTTGCCGTTTCACTCAAACGTAACAAACCTGTGACTCTTAACGGGATCGTAGTAGACCTTGGTCAGTCCGTTCCCAGTTCCCACCATGATCTGGTTCAGCTTTGGATGCCACAAGCAGCGGACGGCGCTCTGGAGCACACAAACGGATCAAATCAGCACACGGTTACGGGTTTGTTTGTTTTGGATGCCGCATGTTGAGAAAAGCAGGTAGTGCTTTCACTATTGTATGGAGTCTAGACTATTGTGATTTTGTGACCTGGGTCGGTTGTGGTGCGGCGAGGATCAGTCCCCACGTGCGCTGCTGCTCTCGCTGACTATATTTGGTTGTTGGGATGAGGGCTGGATCCCTCAGTCCGTGTGTGTGTGTGTGTGTGTGTGTGACAGATGGCCCAGTGCCAAGAGGCAAATGTGACCACATTTATCCAGAGATGTGTGTCTGTGTGTAAGAGCGCACGAGGGGCACAGAGGGGAATCCGTGCACAGTCTCGGCGGCGTACAGTGGATGTGTGCAGATGTGCATTCTACAATTGCTATGCAAAATGTCTCTGCTTTATGTGGAACAGTGGAGAAAGGGGGGAGTTGGGCGGGTAGCACTACGAGTGGGACGTCCAGATTCTGTGATGGGAAAAGCTGCTTAGCGTCCAGCTGTTCATCTTCCCTCCAGGATCCCAGAGGAAGGAGTCTCAATCACACACACACGAGCACTCATTAAGAATGTCAGAACTAAGTCTTTTTTTGACTATAGATAACAGAAAGCACATACACACTGATCCGCACGGCTGCAGCTTAGTGGCGTGTAGCTCATGGAACAGATGAAAGGGTTTTCTGGGGGTTTGCATCGTACGCGACTGAACTCTACCTCTTCGAGCTGTGCTTCGGTGCATGAGTGTAAATGGGTTATAAATTACTCTGTCAAGGTTGCTAAAGTAAATGCAGGCAGTCTCGACATGTAAAGGGGCCGGGGCGATGACAGCTGTTACACTTCACAGGTTTCCATTTGTACAAATGGATTCTGACTATTTGCGATCTAATACCTGTAACTCTGGGCAGATGCTTTTTATATATATATTAATATATTATGGATGCTCTTATGTGACATTTTCTTCTTCCAATATTTATTCTCAATACACATTCTAGCCATGCATACAAGCAACACATTTACAGTGGTCGCACAGGGCTAAGCGGTTTATTTGGTCTGCATTTGAAGTCCAGCCCAGCAGGGTCTCGCCTGGGATCCTGGCCCTTTTGATGGGTTAAGATAAGTTTAAGGGACTTGACCGTATTTGCCAAAGATCTTAACGCAGCCTCTGCGGCGCACCCCAGGATCCAAGGTCTGGGATTATGTAGACTGTTTAGTTACAAAATGATTGGTGGCCCATCCTTTCACTGCCTACCTGGCACGCCACTTTATAAAGGCTGCACTTAAATTCTCGAGCCATCCAAGAAGCAGACAGCTGATGTAAACATAGTAAATAGCACTTTCATCAGGTCCACTGAGTGCACATCAACCAATGGCAAATATTAACTAGAGGATATATTTAGCTCCACCAGAAGGAATATAATCTATACAACAGCGAGCCAAGAGAATGTGGTGTGAGAGCGCAGACCTCTGCCAAGCTTTGCACCAAAAATAATGGCCCTGCATTTATTTTATCTATGTTTTTAGATCCCTCAACCATGAAAACAAACCTTGAGCAATTGGATTCACATCGATATCATTATTTGTATAGAAGTTATTCACAAAAAGCACATTTTCAGTAATTGCAGATTGTTCTGGATCTATAGATCCGTAGCTTTCAGAAGATACAAGGCGCCGTCGACTTACGACCGCACTCCTCTGTTGTCTTTTTTTATGTCTGTTTACGAGGTGTGAGCCAGAATCCAGGATCTCTTGTGGATCACCACCAAAAATTAAGAATCAACTGTTCCCGATAAGATTCCCAACATTTCATCAACATGTCATCAAGATCCGTACAGAATTGTTTGAGTCATCTTGCTAACAGACAGGCAAACCAACGTAGGCGAGAATATAACATCCTCAGCGGACGTAATTAAAATTCAGTTCAATTCTCAGATGCCACCAAAATCAAGGGCTGCCCCGATCTCTTGTTCAAACATCCTTCTTGGAGCTACTTGGAGACAGAGCTTTAAAACGAGAGCCAGATGAAAACAAGGAGGAGTAGAATGCCACAAATAAGTGTTGTTGTTTTATACCCTTCATTCCAGCACTTTTATCTTGCCTAGCCTGCTACTGTGTTTTACAGAATAAACTGTGCATGTAAATGGGCCATTCTTATAATTTATTATTAACTGTTCCACCAAAGCTTTGTGGAAATGACTCACAGTAAGAAAAGCTTTCTCCTAACTTGAGTCTTTTTTTTTTTGACCATTTTATTTTGTAACTTTTCTCCTTTGCCTTCCCTCCCCTCTGTCACTCTTCCTCTGTATCCTCTCTGATGCTGGAACTCTCCATCTTTCATCCAAGCTGAAAATGAAGAATTTTTAGCAAAGGCTATTTTATGTAGAGAAGACAAATTATCGTCATTGTATTTCACCGAGAACTTGGGTTTGTGTCTTTTCCACTGTCTGTAACTTTGGTTTCGATTCAACGTTTCATCCGTAGAAGCTGCTAAACGTGTTGCAGGAAACCCATTTGTGGCGATTGAGGCAGAACTTACTGCAGTGGTGACCTCTATTTCATAGACCTTCTGGAAGGAAGCCCGGTCGAAGAAAACCAACTTCCCGTTTCCCTCGTCTTTCTTCACCGACGTTCCGGTTAAAATAAGCTTGTCATCCGGACTGAAGCAGCAGTCAGTCCTCGTAGGGAATATAAGAAGCCAACATTATCACCGGTTAACAATATAAAGAAAGACTATTACCTCAATTTACAGTCATAAATCAGGATGACCAGTTCAGATTTTTACATTGTAAAGTGGTTCGTCAGTCCGGTGGCGACGTTGACAGGCTTCCTGAAGTTGCGTATATCCCACATCTTCAGAGTGTCATCACCTAGAAAATAGACAGAGACGTCGGATAAACTGTAAATTGCGAGATTTACTTTAAAGTCACCGCAGAGGAACAGTCATTGAAGGTTATTTACTTTGCGAGAGAAAAGTAAATACTCCGCCTTTCTAGACTGTAAAACAAGTCTGCAAGAGTTATTTTTCATTTACATTACAATAGCATGTTGAGTGAAGAACTCTTACACAGAGTTATTCCTGTTTGTCTTCTGATGAAATCTCACACCGGTGGGGAAAGTCATTTGTTTCTATCTATAGAACTCTTGTGTGTTTTTCCTGGGGCTCCATCTCTGGAATCAAACAGATACTCGCCATTTGCTTTTAGCTGAAGCATCGGACCTAGAAAGTGAAGGTTTTGAGCTAATATGTCTATAAAGTAGAGGGAAGATCAGAATAAGTTGCATTCTGTCTTTGTCTGTCTTTGGAACTTCCAGGGAACAGGACTAGAGGACGACCTAGGAAAAAAATTAATGGATGTAGTGAGGGAGTGTTGGGGAGGACGATCCAAAGGACAGGGCGAAGGGAAGAAGGTTGATTTGCTGTGGCGACCCCTGATGGGAAAACCTAAAAGTATAGTAGTAGTAGTGAGCAGACGCTACCTGAGGGGTCTGGAGGATACTGGAGGACTGATATCATTTCCTTACCTCCTCGAGAAGCGAGAGTCACGCCATCATAAGAAAAGGACAGGCAGGAGGTGTCTGATCCCGGAATGTGTGCTTGTCGACAGTGGAACTTTGTATGGACCTGAGAAAAAGAGACGAGAAGCCGTTGACCTTGTGGGTTTACGCAGGGTCTGGGTTTGAATCACCCGGATGCTCTCCCCATGTTCTCCGTTTTTCTCCCACCTCCAAAAACTCGGGGTTTGATATGCTGGCCAGCACCCGTAGTTAGTGTGATAATAAAGTGCCTGACCCAAGCCCACTGGGGGGCGAGTTCAGCATCTTGCCCAAGGACACTTTGGCACGCGGACAGTCAGAGCCAAGATTCAAACCGCTGACCTATTGGTGGTCACTGGACGACTCCTTTACCAACTGAGCCACAGCAAAAAAAAGTCAAATGCAAAAAAAGAAAAAAGTGAAAATGCATCAAAACCACTTTGAATTCTGAAACATCAAAGTCTATGAATGACATCATTACATTCCCGAGGTCTCTGTGGTAATGTTTCTGAGCAAAGGCCTGCACCTTACTTTGCGTACTAACCTCTGCGATCAGAAAATCAGCGTGCAATCACTCTCTCTGGAAGTCCACAGAGAAAGAAAAGAACCCTTCTGACCCCCCCGCCCCATCCTCATCCCCATCATAAGATCAATCAACTCATGTTGGGTTCAACAGCACAATGTGTCAACCTCAATAGCTTCTTGTCGGGCTGAGCTCGAGCTACGTGATTGATCGTGATTGATCTGCCTGCATATTCTAGCCGTGAGTAACAGTAGTGATAGAAGAGGAGACTCTTTTGAGTGTGTGTGTGTGTGTGAGGGGGGGGGGGGGCGCAATAAAAGCATCAGGAGGTCAACTCCGTTTTTGGCATGTCACCAGCACAGGTTGCTGATTAGGGCAGCACTCAGACAGGGTAGATCCAAGCGGTCATGCAACAGTCATGACTATTGTAAGCTGCCTTGGGACGCAGGGTAAATACTAAGCTTGGAAAAAGAGGGGCAATAAATGTGGAGAGCTTCAACTCAATCACACACAGCGGCCAAAGCGGTGGGATGAGTGGAAGAGGAAGTCTTTACAACACGGGGCACATGGAGGAACGAACGCTTCTTCAGAGGGGTAAAACAAATCCTCTGCATGTCACCTTTTTTTTTTTTTGAGAAGTCCCGTGATTGTGAATATTATCATTGGAGTATTTCCCATTTGACTAATCTGGATGAAACCTTCTGTCCAATCAAAGCGTTCCAACTCACTAGCTACAAGCTTACTTGTCGTGTTCTCATACTAAATAACAGAGTCATTCAACCTCGTCCTAACAAGTTGGGATCGAACAGGCGAAAGGACATGAAGTTGCATTGTTGTGTTTTACACTGAGGTAAATTACAGATCATTCATCTCAACAGAATTTGTTTTAAATAAATCTCATGCAAACCACCTTTGCACGAGATTGCTTCTCTTTTGTTCCAACAATCATAACTCTGGTTAATCTGAATACTCGATCTACCAAGACAGATGGAGAAAATAGTTCTGCTCTACGGTGTTTCCACGCTGCTTTGACGGACTTCCTCTCGTCTCCTCATCCTGGCAGCTAGTCTTTACTTTGGTGACGTGCCGTCTCTATTTGTCACACACGACGTGGAGAAGGCGTAACCGCTAGTGATGAAGCATTTAACAGACCAGAAGACGTGTTTTAAGAAAGATGGATGCGATGCATTCTTCAGGAAGCCATTTTTATCTACAGCGACAATTTATCAAATAGCTCAACGGAAAGAAATGCTATTCGAGAGCCAAGATCAACTATTACTTCCACGATGTGAATCCTGAAGGACGGAGTGAACACTTAGATCTCTTAATGGCCTCATTAACTAACCGTGGAACTTTCACAGTGCCTCCAAATGACTTATGTAATCCAACTCAATCACCGCATGTCAGTAGCTTCAGTTACATAATGAGCTATTTCGAGCCATGCTGGTGGCTTGTTGTTGCTAGCGTTTAGCTCAAAAGCTCCATTGCACATCTTCACGGAGCCTCTAGCATGGCTGCAGAAATGACTTGCTGAACTCTCACCTCTCTGCCCCGTGACTCGATGATGTGGTGGTTAGTGTGTGTGTGTGTGTGTGTGTGTGCTTGAAGACTCACACTGAGGTTTCGGTCCCAGATTTGGATGGTACCGTCCTGGCAGCCTGCTGCAATCAGATTCCCATCACGGCTGTAGGCGCAACACGTGGGGATGACCCTCTTCCCCTGAGAGGAGCGCGGCTTGAACACAGACTTGTGCTTCTTCTCCGACTTCACGTCCCAAGTGCGCACAGTGCTGCGGACAGACACGCAACGCGATTTATCCCCAGCCAGCAGTCGTGAATCACTCAAAAACTATTTAATCCCTCAAAAACATATGATCATATAAGGCCATCAACACCATCCGCCGATGCAATCAGTCAGTCGCACATGAAGACGGTTCCAGAAACTCTCATTATCATAAGATTATTACATTAAAAACATTAAACGCATGCCGACATTTTAATTTAAAAAAATGTCATAGATAATAGTTCTTATTATGCATCCATCATATCATTAAAATGTGTGTGCTTTATGTTTTTCTTATATATATATATAAATAAAAAGCAGTATAATTTTCCGTCAATCAGTAGCAAAAATTTCTATAAGTTGAATAATGACTAAAGTAATCAATCAATCAATCAACAGTACCCTTGAAACAAGCAGATTATTGAAGATACATTTGTGCATACTTTGAATTTCAACGTAGAGTGGAAAATGATTTGAGAAAACAATGTTTAGGTTAAAAACGGTGGAACATTTCACCTTTGACCCCAGTGACATGACCAGGAAAGGGATGCTGAACAGAGCGTACGTCAATCTAACATAAATATCCTATTCTTTCACCGAACAGCCAAAAGGTCGTCATCTTTTTAATGGTTTTGTGAAAACAATAAAGCAGATTAAACGTGGAAGAACCAAAACTAATGGCAAAGAGGCTAAAACAGGGAGCACACCAACACCCCCATCGACCTCGGAAGCCTTCAACCTCCACATTTACTCACCGAACGACACACAAATATGTGCAGACAACCTCTCACACACCCAACACAAACACTCTAGCCAGACAGAGTGTGTTCCAAATGTGCCTGTGACTCGCTGCTAGCTTTAGTAAGCATTCTAACCTTTGGGTCATGAGGTCAGCGGAGGAGTATAAATACACAGACAGAGCTACTACTAACATCCAGGCAAGGGTTCCTCCATGGGCAGGTATGAAGTCACACACACACACACACACACACACACACACTCACTAAACTGTGTTTGTGTTGTATCTAACAATGTGATACAAATTCCAACAGAAGACATTTGGTTTGGGTGAGAACTGCAGAGGAGCAAATAAAACTGATGCATAAGCTGTTAATGAAGAAAGTGAAAAAAGTGGTTTCTCATTGTGTCGTAAGAGTTTACGTGAGCAGATATGCACGTGTCACTGACGAAGAAAAAGCACGATGGCGTGCGGGCTGGATGACAAATTGGTCCACCTGCCGTCTCTATTTTGTTTACAGAAGGTTGTCGCCGTCAGTCAAGCCAATAAAGACAACGTAACCTTTAGCGTAGCACACAAAAGCCGGAATGCTATTTATCGTAAGGCATCTTTTCCAAAACACGGCGGCGCTGGCTGCTGGGGGGGGGGGCGGGGGTAGAGCAGAGAGGCTGGAGCCCACCAGTGTCGAGCAACCCTCCCCACCGCCCGAGTGCGAACACTCGCCTGCCAGGCGCGAGACACAGAGCAGGGCAGGAGAATGCAAACTTTCTACTCCAATATCTGGTGCTCTAAATGCTGCAACGTCACCCAATTTAAACTGTTGCACTCTATTCCAGAGGGAAGGACCCGGGTCTCAAAACTGGTTTGTTTTAGGAAAGGAAGAGCAAAGGAAGAGGGGGAAATGTCCAAATATTCAAGTACAGTATGGAGGAAAAAAAAAAGATTCAGGTAATACCTGCACCGATATCTCCACAGTCCCTGAAGTCCTCCTTTTATCGCTCAAACGCTTCGGAGCCGGAGAAGTGAACGTAATAAAACGAGACCCGTAGACCCTCAGTAACGCATTCACACATCACCTGAGAAGCGACAACTCCCCAGGCCACAGATTTTTATCTGCCTGTCAGATTATAATCCCAGTGGGGTGATAAGAAAGGAGCATGTCTGGCACATGGCCATTTGCCTCTCTAACTTACATTCTATGTGAGAAAAATGGATTAAAAATGGAAATGTTCCATCTTGGATTGCGGCTCATACAAAAAAAGTAGAAAATCTGCTTAGAAAATGTCGGATGGGCCAGACTCCCCCCCCCCCCCCCCCCACACACACACACACACACCGCAAAGACAAAACACTTCAGATTTAATCAGGAAATCTGACGTCTTCCCCGCCAGGTGCCCCTATAGAGGACGTCGCCGCATACTTGAGCTCGGTAAGAACAGAAGCACAGTAGAACCGGTGGTTACTGCCCGTCAGAAAGTCAACCATGACTGTGAGCTGAGGAGGAAGAAGACATGCGCTCCCTTAAAGGCATGCTCTGTGCATTCTTCGGCAGGATGTGGAACACTTGCAGTGTAGGACGGCCCAGCAGCGAGAGATGGACCTGGACTGTGGGTGAACCTGCTGCGTTAGCTTTACATTCAAGTTAGCTTGCTAACAGACAAACAGCCAGACAAGCAAACGCTGGCAAAAACAACACAACCTCCTTGGCGGTTGTTGTAATTACAAGAACTTTTCAAAGCTGCACGCCACAAAATCAGCCCCGCTCGACTCTTTTTGATTGGAGGGGCCTGCCATGTTGCTCTCTGGGTCGTCTTAAATACAACAACAAAACCAAATCCAGCTGCAACCCTGATAGCAGGCTTGCACAAAGGGAATCCCAGGCATTCAACGCTCCTTGAAGCAGTCCACAAATCGTGCGTATTTGCATGCGCACACGCGCAAACTACGTCTTAAGACTCTACATGTTGTCCCAATTAGAAAGTCGCCAATTGTCCTTTCCTCCGTTCCACTAGTTAAACTTTCAGTCACAGAAAGAGCACAACATAAAATGTATTATCTTTCTCCTGGAGCACCATCAAAAGTAAGAATAATAAAGTGAGAATTAACCCCATCATATCCTGAAAAACGTTTGAGGTTAACTCTTAACAGAAATCAATCACAAATTCATTCCACAAGTGTTAAAGATTACTGCAGCTAAATGAAGTCCAGGCCATAATGTTTCGTTTTACTTCAATCCTGCCAAAGAAATACTTCCACTGGGAGCGGACCCAGAGTCTCAGAGAAATAAATCTGCAGTTTTCAAACAGGTGTTCAGTCTTTCAGCTGAGAATGAGTTAAAGTGGCTGAGCACTTAACACAACTTTTTGGCCGCCTTGGATCAAACATGGATAATGTTGGAAAAGAGTTTGCCGTTTTTAACAATCTTAAACGCACAATGACAGAAGAAACAGGCAGAGCAAAACTGTTTTCCACTGCCTGAACTTGAGTTCTGCTGAGGCGCACAAGCGCGCACACACACAAATGAAACCGTTTTTAAATTTACTTTTTCCACAAAAACTCATTTTTGCAAGAAATTAAGTCAGCAGTGCAAATCGTGAAAATGCTAAAGAGAATGGACGTTTGGGAGTTGCGTTTGTGCCATTTGCAGAAAGGTCCTCGTGTGGTTTAGACCTGGGAGGAGTTTGAAATACGAGGATACATTTGTCGAGTGTAACCCACTAAACTCCCTTATATCGATGCACGTCTCTCATCTGTAGCCACAGGAGCGCAAACGTGTCTAATTTTTGGCGTCTGTTTACGTGAGGGGTCTCTGGCCGATGGAGCGAGAGGGGTTTGAGGGGTGGTAGCACTACGGCTAGGGTGCTCATATACGTAAACCCAGAGCTCACGGTACTCACCCATCATTGGAGCAGGTCATGAACTCTTCTTTGATCTTGGGATGCCAGCAGCCGCTATTGAGCATCGCCGTGTGGCCCTGCAAAGAGCAGAAAGTAAATTAACAAACCGCACCCTTTTTAACGGCCGCTAAACTGTTGCCGGACAGATCCTGTGGCTAAACTTCCAGTCGCTCCAGAGGCTGCTTCCCTGCTACGGGCAATTACATCAAAACAAACGGTGCGACTCATCGGAGGCGCTTCACGAGGCGTCGCCTTCCTCGACAAATCCGATTGGTCTACCTCAAATCGTCACAACAACAAAAAAATCGCTTAAGAGAAATAGTCCGATATTCAAAATATACAGAAATAAAGCCTGCAAATGGATAAAGTGTGCCAAGAATAGAAAGCCTCCCTCTTACCAAGAAAAGAAACTTGCTGGTGCCAGTACTGGTGAGTACAGCTTGTTTTCCTCTCTAATTTTAGTGGAGGTTCAACAGGCTTCCGTTTCCACAGAACTCATTTGAGGAAAGCAGAAATAAGCAATAAATTAAATAAGTAACTACTTGACGAATAATGGATTCACTTTAATCCGGTTTTGGCTGCACAAACTTCAGTCAACTGGAATTAATAGCTTCAAAAATACTCCCAACCTCATTTTGGTCCAAGTTTATTTACAATACATTTACTACTCTGAATTTACCGTTTAATAGTTTCTACAAAACAGCCAGTTTGAAGGGTTTTGGAATAATCCCAAGATTGCCGGTGATTTGTCACAAATTGGCTCAATTTTATTACCAAAATAAATATTCTTAAAACACAAAAATCCTGCCATCTTTCTGCAAGGATAAATGCAGAACCGTGTGAGACAAATCTCTCCAGACACGGCGGGACTGAGGTAGGAGGCCAGTAATGATCTGTCCACGGAGCCAGAGCAGAAATAGAGGAATTAACTATCACATAAGACACAGCTAATTGACTGGGACACCGTCAGCTGGCCGAGACACATTCTCTTTGAACCAAACTCTTGCATCTGGGACCGAGCAGGCCAAGAATGTAGGACATCCAGAAAAACACGACTTGCAATAAACGGGCCTTCACTTGTTCACGTAATTCGTATGGGTGGTATAAACCGTTTCTAAATGTGCTGCAGCTGCTGCAGATGTTTGGTGACCACCTATACAGCTTCCTTAAACACAGCGAAACCCAAACATGGACTCGGACTTAGGACCCCCCCCACCCTTTGTAGATGCAGGTACAAGAGAGAGAAGAACCACGAAAGACCTCGTGGCATGCGGATAGAGAAGTGATAGAGAGCAGGAGCAGACAAAGTCCAGGGCCAATAACCAGAACTATCAATAACTATGAATGAGGACCTTTCTTTTGATGATCATTGACTCTAATCCCAGCCAAAGTAACTGTAAACTGCAATCCAAGTTGAATTAACGCTGAATTACAGGAGGGCTTCTTTACCTTGGTGTTGGCCATATCCACAATGTACTGGTCTCCTTTTATACACTCCATGACGTTGAAGCCATCGCGGTCCAACACCTTGGCCTGCGCATTGCCAGAAACCACCAGGATGACGTCTCCAGTTATACTGTACTGCAGGGATTTGATTTGATGGCTGAGAGACACACACAGAGAGAGAGAGAGAGAGAGAGAGAGAGCCAAAAAAGCACACCTGAGTAGAGTAGATACTTTAAGTTTGCATTTCTGTGGAGCTGACAAGTTCTCATTTGACTTTTCGCAAGTCACCTGCAAGTCTACAAGATTTCAGCTGCAATAAAAACAGTTACATAAGAAGGTTGTAATCATCCGAGGGGTTCAGGCACAAAAACACATAATAGATACCTGTAGCTATAGAAACAGAACAACACAACATCTGATGTGCATCTGATGACTGGGCTCTTTGATCTATGGCTGGCCACAGTTAAAAATGATAACGCTCTTTGTAGTTTAATGAGCAACAGAAAAGAAAACAAACACAACTAATAACGTGGTATTAAAAACACAAAACATAGGATGAGGTATGCGTCGTAAAAAAATTACAATTAAAATACCTCAAATGCAAAAATTCTTTTCAGGCTGGATATCGAACTATTGCAGCTTTGTGTCCTGGATGTTTCCATGAAAGAAATGAACCAACCGGGTCGATGTTCTAGAAGAGGACTCACCACTCACAAGGCTGGAGGGATCGGAAGGCGTGCAAGGACTGGTCCATACCGGCAAAGTCCCAGAACCGGACGTCATAATCGTACCCACCAGTCACCAGACGGGCTCCGGAGGGGTCAAGGCCAAGAGCTGAGACCTGCGAAGGCAATCACCTTATTTAAATCTACATAACATCTACTGACCGGTGAGGCTCAAAGGAAAAGCAGCGGTCGAGGTTGATCAATCTCTAAAAGCAGCGAGGATTTTAAAAAAGGCTAAATATTTAGGTCTTACTTTTTTTTTTAAGCTGAATCAACTCTGAAATTGGTTACCAGATCAATTTTACATGGAAGACAAAAAAAAAATGCTCCTCTTCTCACAGTTAGAAGATTTCACGAGAAACAGACATACTATTTGCTCTTATTCCTAAAATGGTCCAGCCTTGGCTGAAATTCCAAAGACTCATGCGGATCTCGTCTGTCAGATGTTTTATTGAGTTCGTGACGTCATGAAAATATGGTATCGATTCTAAGATGCTTGTGATGAACGAAAATGTTCTCACAACTATGAATCTATTTCCATAGCGCTGCATAATGAGCGAGTAAAATCAAAGCGCAGAGAGAAGTCCTCACCGTCTTCACGCCATGCTGCAGAGTGATTTCATGAGAGGCTGGGATCTTCTTGACTGGATTCTGTGGTGAGAAGTTCAGATGGAAGTAAGGAGAAACTGGTGACGCCTGGATTAGGTGGATCATGTGATGTAGCTATTCATTCCAAGGTAAAAACTGCGCATGAAACTTTAACTTTTAACAGGCTGCGTAGCGAAAGACTATGGAAAGATTGGACTCCTCTTAGGAGATGTGCGTTTTCACGCGCTGCCGTCTATTACTACTGTACATTCGGCTTTTCCCCCAACAGGGGTCGCCACAGCAAATCAACCGTCTCCACTTCGCCCTGTCCTTTGCATCGTCCTCCCTCACTATGTCCATGTATCTTCTGTTGATTTGCAACACACTGCCATCTACTGGAGAAATCAATAAAGCACTTGCAAGAAAAAAATAAAAGGCATATTTATAATCCTTTTGAAGCAATATGAAATGACAGAGAAGTGGAATGTTTTTTGGCTTTTTTTTTTTAAGACTGTTAATTACTGTTACAGATATTTTATGAGAACTAAAGGGCTTTGCAGAATTAAAAATCTAAAAAAAAAAAAAAACTGATAAAGAGAGGCTTGAATTCATTTCAATTTGCTGAGTCCTGGAATAACATCTGAAGATTTGTTTAACACTGGATTTCTTGTGTGCCTGCTGTAACCTGCATCACTGCGACGTCGTTCACCTGTGCATTTTCCCAGAGTTCCTTGACAATTATTCTCATATGCCCTTGCAGGATTTTCAAGGATGCACGCCGGTGCTTCTCCCACTTCGGCAGCTCAAAACTTCTATTGTGGAAAATGTATGTGTTGTAATGTGTAATACCAACTATTAAGCGGGACATACATCATCATCATCATCATCTGTTGCATCCTCTTCATCATCTTCTTCATCATCATCCTCGTCCTGTGTTGTATTCTGAGCAGGCAGTGGAGGCCCAATTAGGTCTGAATCAGAGTCACTTTCACTGCTGAGGAAAAAGAGCAAAAAAATAAAAAATATTGTCAGTCAAAAAAAAAAAAAGCAAACCATCCGGAGCCTCAGGAGGGGGGAAGCGGTGCGTCGCCGACGCTGTTGCTGGAGAGGAGGATTAGACCGATAGTCAAGCCTTAGATACTACGTCTCCCAGCTGGCCTGGGAGACGTAGGGCGAGGGGCGACGGAAGTCTGGAAATCCCTGCTGAGACTGTTGCCCGGTGGAAGCGGATGGATGAATGGATGAATCAAAAGTTATTTTACAATCCAATCAAAGACAGACATGACCCAGCAACAAACAACTCAATAACAGAACACCCGGTTTACCTGGAAGAGGCTTTGTCTCTCTGAGTCCTGACTGACGGCTTTACTGTTTTTGAGCTCTCCCCTTCCTCCTCCATCTCAGCCGTCTGCTGCTCATCTAGAGGAGCAACATTAACAGCATATTCACATGTAGGTGAGAGTATAACTCCTACATAGCTCATGTTGAGACACCCACCTAATACGTGCTGGCACCTCTCAATAGCCGTTCGACGGGTCTGTTCAAAAATAGCATCCAAGTCAAATGTGCGGGCTTTCTTACCTGGAGGGAACAAAGACAAATTACTTCTTTAACCTGTCAGAGATAAGTCACTTTGTCAAATAAGGAATGTACTCGGCACCAAATTATTCAACGATACGTACCAAATCCAGAGAATCCCATGACAGAAGCGATGTCTCCATCACCACTCATCTTGCTCGATTCTACAAAAGAGACAATATTTGTTTTCAATTTTGAGTTTAAACTGAAAATTGTGATGCCATTTATTTATTTATTTTTCTTTCTTCTTCATAAGTTCAGTAGATTCAATTACATTCAGTTTAACACATTTGCTGCTTTCTGTTAATAACATTTCATCTTGGAAGAGCAAAATCAACTGAAAGCTAATGAAAGACCAAATACGCTATCGTTTAAAACTCATTTGTATCTTTTAAACAACTAAACAGTCATCGAGCTTTCAAAGTTCGATGTTGTGGAGTGATGAAAACAATTGCGAAGAGCTCCAGTCAGCACGCAAGCTAGCAGTAACAACGACGCGCGTTTCTTTTATCGTGCTAGCGTGAAAGCAGCTCGCTCAGAGCCAGTGGAAATAAAGTCGATGTAATTACAGACAAGTGATAATAATAAAAGGTTCAGCCTGTGAAAAATAGAAGACACGAACGACACTACCTTGTTTAACTTTGCTGGAATCCATGTTTTGAAACGCAAAGATTGCCCTTTGAACTCCGGAAGTGTTATTTCTTCTTCTGTGGTTGTTTGGGGGGGAAGGATTATTCCACAGAGGTCTATGGAATAATCCTTGCGCTGAAGTGTCAGCGCATTTAATCGATCGTAACTGGCTGAATACTAAACTGATTTTAATGCGGTTTTTTCCCCTTTAAACGTCGTACATGTAGGTATGGTACAGGACACATGGTTCGGCGTGTTTTAATATTCAAAGTGGGCTTAACAGTAATAGAATATTCTGATATGTGATACAAGTATTTTGCAAAACACAAGATATGTATAAATAAATTATATATATATATATATATATATATATACACACATATATAAACAGTAATATATGATAGTGAAGCGGAGGTAGATTGTGTTCGTGTGATCACGTCAAATTTTAAAAACGCCAAATATACAAACAAGGTTGTCACGAAGTCGTAATCTGTCTGGCCATGTGAATGAAAGCAAAAAAAATTTCAAGGAAAAGGTTGAATAGATGTTTAATTCTTTAGACAATCCTATCTGCAAGCAAATAAATTTAAATATATCAAACTCTACAGATACACACAAAATTGCACGAAACTAAATAAAAAAGTGAAAAGACATCAATGAAACTGATTATATCACAATTTATTGTAGTTCATTAATAGACATATCTAAATAACATTTTCTCTCAGTGTATTTTAATATAGTTGCAAAATATTATATAGGCCCATAAAATCGCGGACGCTGTTTTCCAGAAAAATACCATCACGTCAGTATGACAATTTTTCTTTTGACACTTTATCTGAAGCTTCTTCCTCAGCCACGATCCTCTCGATGGCGTCCCAGTCTATTTTGCTGCTGCCGCTCTCAGAGAGATTATCCAACCAGTCCAAGTCTGACACACCAGCTCCAGCACCATCGTCTGCCTCCTTCAACAGCCCAGCTATAAACTGAGTGCACAGGAAATTGGTGACATAATAATCTATCAAAGCATATTTATATTTACTAATGACAAGAAAAAAGTGAATCAAAGGAGAGGAGGGGGAAAAAAGACTTGACAAAAGTTATTTTTCATCTACAGGAGCTACTTTTTTTAGCCTAAATTCTCAAATTTAGGCTAAAATGCAATTAAACAAAATTGAATTCTTACCCTGGTGGAGTCTTCCGGGCCCAGCGACCTGTTCATTCCCAAAGGGGGCGCCCAAACATTCATCTCCTCTCTCTCTTCAACCGTTGTCTGCTCCCTTTGGATCCCTTTCCCCGCAGCAGTCGATCCTAAACACACTTTGCTCGACCCAGTCTCTCTCTGGGATCCAGCATACTGCTCCACACTTTGGTTGCCGTGGCTCTTAGTGTAAGTCAGCATTCCACGTCTGGTCAGCTGAGACAGGCGGTCCCTTGGCAGAGAGGTCACTGACACAATTTCATAGGATACAAGACACAAGATTTATGAATCTCTTTGACAATAGCGTGACAACTGGTAGTTGAATATAATTCTGATACCTGGTCTATGTAGTCCCAGCCTCCTGCGATGCTCCTCTGAAGGCTCGCCCTGCCTCTCAGCAGTCACTGGACGAAGGTGGAGATGATCTTCTAATGATTTAGGAGTTCTTTTATCACTGGCAGAAACTCTGTGAGTCCTAAAAACAGAAAGAAATAAAATTGGATACAGTATAAGTATGCTAAATCGGATTAAAAATATTCTTAAATAAAACACGATCCTGGTCAGATGACTGCTGCAGGAGATACCTGTATGCGGCACCAGGCCGCGGAGCGGAGTTGGATCTTGCGGTTGAGGTCAACGGTGATCCAGTTTGGGAGAAACTTGCAGTTGCAGGATTGGTGGGAACGTCAGTAGCCAAAGAAAAGGCATCGCGTACCCTCTGATTGTATCGCTCCAGAAGCCTGGACCTGTTGAGCCTAGTCAAAAAACAAAAAATGAGAAGACAAAAAGTTACCAGGTGCAGACATGAATGTCTTTTGCCCGCATTATGTAAAGAGGTACAAACTTTTCTTTTTCTTGTCTGGCTCTCCAAATGTTTGTTGGATTCTTGATTGTTGATTTCTAGAGGAGCAAAGGAGGTGCATCATGTAAAAGTAATCATTAAACACTCACACACACACACTTGAACAGTAATAAACGTCTCTCACTGCTGTTTGAGAGGCAGAAAAGGGTTTGTGCTCCCTTTCCCTCAGGCTCCATCGGTTTTTCTGGTAAACACATAGTCTTTCCCTCTGCTTTCTTCTCATCCAGATCCTTAGCTCTCTCCTCTCTTCCTCTGCAAGGGCTCGCTTCTGCGACATCTGGCTACCTTCCCGTCGGTCGACCCTACAGGGAGTGGAATGATCTTTCAGCTCAAAAATAAATGCATGTTTTGAGTAGCCATTTGAAAACGGCACAGAATTTTAGCGAGTACCGTACCTGCTACGCTGTGTAGTTAGTGAATCGGACAGATCCAGGTCAGCGAAGGATAAATACCCTTCCTGCACCAACTCTTCTAAGAGCTCTGCTGTATCAGATAACCCAGCCTGACTCAGGTTCTCATCCAGCAATCTTCAGATGGACAGGAAGAGGAAGGAGGAGTATGGAAGAAAGAAAGAACAGTTACGTAAGCACTGATGTCATAACATGGTTAAAAGACTTATTTCAACTTGTTACTTCTTACACAGGAGATGTTTCAAACGTTTTAGCCACTCGACCGCTTGTTTCTGTGGGAGAAATATAAACATTAGAACAGGCCATAAGCTGATGTCACTTCTACTAGAGGATACCTAGAAAATGGGTTAAACCCACATTGCTTTTATCTAATATCTGTCCATCTGCTATAAATGGAATTGTTTACCACACACAAAAAAATAAATCATTTTAGATTCTAATATAGAGGAACTCCGTTAAATTGCATATACCGGCAGGCGCAGAGGTGTGAAGGTAGGAAGGACCAGCTTTGTGACCGTGAGACGTGGAAGAACGAAAAGGCGGGTTCCACTCTGGAGTCATTGCAGGATCATCGTGAAGCGCTGCCTCTTCTTCCTGGTTTTCTTCATCCATCGCTAACATTAGATTTGGTTCAGTTGAAATGTCCAGTCGTGGCATCCATGCTGTCCGGAGGCAGAGAATGCAAAAGACAGTTTTAACAACCTTTTTAGACGTTATTCTATTAAACCAGCAAATCTGCTTGATCATATTTGGTTGGAAGAGATGCAGTGGTGCTAATAATGTATTGGTCACTGCATGCTTTACCTTCCTTTGGAACAGACAGTCTGACAGCTTTCTTTCCTGCACGGTCACTGCATGTCTTCACATCTGGAGCCAGAACTGGAGTAAGGTTTTCAATGGTGTTCACGAGCTACAGAGACAAGGAAGGGATGCCTTGATAAATACAACTAGAATTATTGCCAGTTGTGTGACTCTATGCACAAGTTGCAGTTTGGCCTTTATATGATAAACGTTGTGACCTGCAATGACAATCACCTGAAGTTCAATATCATGAAAGGTTCAGTGTTGCCAGTTCAGTATCTGACCAAAGGCAACTGTACCTTTATATCTTTAGACCTTTTGAAACTTTAGCCTCAATTTGTGTAAAATTTCGTCATGTCATACGATCTTGATCTTTGACCGCAAGATTCGAATCTGTTCTTTCTTTTTTAGCAAAAAATTGACAATTTTACTAAATTTGAAGACATTTCTGAGCTACTACAATCACATGGGAATGGGACGAAGGAATGGACGTATGAGTGGGTAAACTAAAAACGCAATGCCTCCAGTCAGTTATTGACTGCACGGAGGCATGAAATCAGCACGTTTATGTACCATCCTGGAGCTGGAAAAGTCTCTCTCCAGGTAATCCGCGATGTTTTGAAGAGCAGCCAGCTGAACATCCAGCTCTGACAGACGAGAGGAGAACCAGACTGCGGGAGGTGTGGACGACGCACGGCGAGGCCCAATGCCCTGCGTCTTTATGGCACAGCAGACTTCAGGGTCAAAAGGATCCTCCATGTCTTGTGGAGTGATTCGTTCTCGATCCAAACCGGGCTGGGCGTGGTTGAGCGATGGCAATTCTTCGGGGATATCTACAGCAAAAAAAAAAAGTGTTTGCATCACAGTTCACCGGCAGCGTTGACAAACGTAGACGTATAAACACCTGTGTGAGCGGTGGGTTGCACAACAGCTTCTGGAGTCGAGCCGACGGGTCGCAAATCAGCAGCAGCACCACCAATAACGGACGTTGCGAGAACATGAAGCTGTGCAGACGTTGGAACATCTGGAGCTCCTGGGCTGAGGCAAACTGGCAAATCCTGATGGCAGTTTTCATCTTCAAGGTCCAAGACACTTATGAAGTGGCGGCCATCCAGATCCTGACAGTTATGTTGAATTTATTAATTAAGGTAACACCATATTAAAATAATTGCATCCAGGTTCCAAATCATCTCTCAGGCTCTCTTACCAGATTCTTCTTTGGTCCCCGTTGAGTCTGTGTATCTTTCACAGGAACCTGCGGGTTCCCTGAAGTTTGGGCTACACAGGGAAAACATTCATAAACAGAGAACGTTAAGCTCGTCATCAGAACCACAGCAAGCAAAAAAAAAACAGGCCAGTTAAAACCATCTTACATTTTGGGCTGCTGATGGCCACAGAGGCAGACACCGCTTTATCAACAAGTGGAGGAGGACAAGAAACTGCAGTGAAGTGCATAAAATGTGTTCATGTCAGAAAATTACTTGTAAAATATTTCATGCAATTAGAAACACAATAAAAAATTGTCCCATAACAGTATAAACAGAATTTATACTGCTGTATAAATTGTATAAAACCTCACCAGGGTCTGTGTTGGTGAACGCATCATTGCACTCTGGGGGTCTTTTTGACGTGGAAGCAAAAGCATGGAGCTCAGCTGAAGTGGACATGACCTTGTCCAATAATCGCTGACCGGCCAGCAAAGAGTTGAAAGAATCTGGGACTTTAAATCATTAAAAAAAAGAAAAAGAAAAACAATTCAATAGAATTCAAATGTTTTTAGGAGATAGGAGAATGTTAGCGAGGATGCCGCGAAGAATCCGTCTTTCAGGCAAGAGGGGAGCTGGGTGGGTTTTTTTTTATTCTCTCCACACCAATCTATGTTAATCAACCACAAGATACTATCTGAAACTCTATCTCCATATTCCAATGAGCTCACAGCAGTTCATTAAAGGCTGATCCTGATGAAACAGTCAGGCCTGATTGGATATGTATCTGAAACAAACCGAAGGGAACAGCGGCGTCCTGTCCAGAACTGATTTCCTCGGCAGCTGCAGGCTCCTCATTCGCATTCTCAATTGTCGGCTGCAGGTAAATTGAAATGAAAATTTACGAGTGAATTACAGTCAAACCTGGCAGTAACACAAAAAAAATGTCTTATCAGGATTCATTCGACCTCTTTGACAGAGATGATGGACTCGTTTGGCCTGCATGTGACCTCTGTTTTTCTTTCTCTTTCCGCCTTCATCCTCCATTTCTCCCTGTAAAGCACAAAGTATATAGGACGGCGAGTAAAACAATCAGCTTTCAGGAAAGACAGGCAGCAAACGAGAGCTCAAATGTGCTTACCTCCTGCTGGAGTAAGGGCTGGGTGAGGGCGTGGCTCTTCTGCTCCTCTCAATGGGTGAATCTACTCGGAGTTTCTGCACCCGAGCCTCCTCAGCACTCTGCCTCACTGAACTTGGCGACTTCTCCAGGGAGATGAGATGGGTCGTTTGAGCTGAAGGAACTGCCATGGGCAACATCTGTGCCAAAGATGGACAGACGCATATAAGCTGCAATGCAGGATTTAACAATGGCTTACTTACAAAATTTGAAGTAAAGGAAGAATTATTATTTTTTGCCATTTTTGGTGCAGGCTTCAAATGTAGGAGCTTCAGCTTTGGAACCTCTCCCCTTGGTGCGGCAATGAGCATAGCAGGGCTGGAGGAAGGTGGTAAAGGTACTTTGGGGAAAGCGATGTGCGTTTGGGGTACAGGCTGAACACGCTGTAGACAAAGGCCCTGCATTGCTAAAGCAGAAGGAAGTAGTGGCAGCTCTTGCCCCCCGAATCTCTCTGATGTATGAGTCTTGGGTTGAGCCTTCTTTGAGAAGATTGACCAGTCATTCCTTGTACCGTTGTGGACTATAGGATAGCTCGGTGTTGCAGTGCGGTGGGCCGACGGAGGATAGTGAAGTAACCTTAAGCTAAAGGGGACGGAAGCCAGATCGCTTCGCATATTGTCATGAGAAGGTGCCGTCACAGAGGCATTGTGAATGGCCTCAGTGGTAGCCAGAAGCCCCTGTGAAGGTGGGATTAACCTCCTGCTCTCCGTAACCTGGATTTCTGATGGCACCGCTTGGACAGAGAGCGGCTGCATTTCCTGAATAATAATAAAAATAAAAAAAAGGCCATGTTCAGATTGGTTTTCACTGTGATTTGTATTGATGGACAATGATAGATTAACAGAACATTAATACCTGACGGTTTACACCTGCACCGTCCGTAGTAGAGGACTGAGCTCTGGTGTTGCGACGCTGGCTGCCAGTTGGAGAGGATCTCTCTGGGCTCTGCCTGGAAGGCTGGTCTGCAAACACAGGTGCAGGTGCCTGGCCGAACGGAGCATTGGTGGCTTCTGAACTCGGCACGCGCGCTTCAGTCTGAGGTGTCACAGAAATGTTAGCTTGCACAGGCAGGGCATGCGGTTGAGGGGTGGAATCGGTTGTGGCTGATGATGGCGCATTAGGCTGGAAGGAAGTCCTGTTGGACTGGGCCAGAGAGAAGCTTTGCTGAGCAAGTTGCAGGTTAGAAAATGAAGCTCCCAAAACTTCCATCAGGCTCATGTAGTTAATATTCTGTAAGGAAGCAAAAACAAAACGCTTCAGTTCAAAGTCAATATGAGTTTGTTCTTTTCTTTTGTTCAGTTTATTCTTACCTGAACTAGCCTGAACAAGTCTTCGCCGAGACGCTGTCTCATTGGTGGAGCCAAATGGGGCAACGGCTGATGGGGAGCAGCGAACTCTGCAGCGGGTGCATCAGCCTCAGAGTTCTGTGGCTGAAGGTCGGGTGATTCCGTGGGAGCGTTCGGGTGGAGCGGTGCAGCTGCACCAGAAAGCTCTGCAGGGACCTCAGCTTCAGCCTGGGCAGCAGGTAGAGCTTGGGATTCTGGGTGTGGCGGGGCTTGTGGGCTTTGAGCTTGACCGTGGCTTTAAAAACAACAACAACAAGAGTCAACTTTATCAAATATTGAGGTTTCATCGCCACACAGAAATAACATTTTGATGTCCATAATCGCATGGTGTTGAGAAATCAAACAACTATTGTTCAACAGCACAGGACATAACGAGACAAGTTTTCATTAAGAACTCACAGAAAGGTGCAGTTGGATATGGCTTCTGTATTTTTTGAGGTGTCTAGGTCTGCAACTTTTAAACTCTGCAAATGACAAATGATATTTGGCATTTTTTAGCGATGTTGATGATATTTAGGAATAATCTGAACGGTAAAAGTTACCGTTTCAAGTGGGCAGCTCTTCTCAGAGATGCTCTCGAGTGCAACATCGAAGTCAGCAACAGATGGTTGTTGTGAAATACGTTGCGTTTGTTGAGCATCCAAACATGGCTGCTTCCGTTCACTGGGGTGAAATCGCTCTTCCTCTCGTTCTTCTGGAGACGAACTACTGCAGAGAAACAATAATGCAAATACAGAGGACACAAGAAGAGTTCACATCCTTGTCCATACATGTGATTCATTACTATGTCACCACTGTACCTGCAGTACTTTGTAAATACAAACATGGGGCACTCACATGGACGGCTCTTCCTGCTGTAGCTTCACAGCAAGGTCAGCATTGGATTCTTCGGCTGATCCAGGGTCGCTTGAACACACGCTGCTCTCATTCTCAAGCTTTTGACCAATCTCACGTTGCAGCACAGGGGCTACGATATATTGTGTTGCTGGAAATTGGACTTGGGTTCCGGAATGGTCAGCCTCGAGCAGCGCGTTGTACCTGTGCTGCAGCAAAGTGAGCGAAGCAAGGATGGCCGGCGTCGAGGCTTTGACTCGAATCACGACTCCTTCAACGGCCGTTCCTTCAAATACTCCCCCTGGGTCCGTTTTCTTTTTGCGGCGACGCCCTGACAGCGCACTCCGATCGGCCCAGCGCACCATCCACTCCAGCAACCGGCCCAGCTTCGGGAACCGAGCCTCGAGCTTAAGATCCAGACCCTGCTGCAGTTCAACCGCGGCTTGCATAGAAGTGGAGGAACCAAAATTAAAGCGCTCCTGCAGCTTCCCCGTGGAAGAGGCATTCTGAATAAAACTGCTTTCAGAATCAAAGAGGCTTCCATCCATTCTTTGGTCTGAAGGCGCGATGCGCTGCTGTCGGTGGCCAAACAAACCCTTCTGCCTGCCAACCCTCAGTCCTGGAAGCGAAGAGACCGAACGGCTGGCCCTCGACGTGGCGGCTTCACTCCAGACGGACGAAGCTTGCGGCTCAGTTGTCACATCAAGCTTCACGGGCTTGTAGCAGGAGCCGGCTTTGAACACTGGAGGATCTTTGCCCGAGTGTTTTCTTGCAGCCTGGTATGCGTCTCTTTGTCTGCGACGAATAGTTGTGAGCACATCAAAGTTCAGGGAATGCAGCTCTCTCTCCCTCAACTGGGCGGAGAAGCTCTTCAACAGAGGGAGTTCACAACCCGAGTCCCCGCCATCAGCAGCGTAGCTGAGAAAAAGCTCCAAGAAGTCGAGATACTCCTCATCCTCCAGCTCAAACTCCCAGGTGCCAACGACCGGTAGGCAGGGCCCCCGGGCTTTACCTGGTCGACTTTCCTTATGATCGAAGCCGTCGGGCTTAACAGCAGTCTTCTTTCCACGCACTCCTTCTTTTTTTGTTTTCTTGCGCCTTTAAGTAAAATCACAGATTAATACACGACGCCATCGTTGTAATGGTTGTGCTGCTATCTCATGCTGGCTACCTGGCCTTGGCTGCGCTACGCTTTTCAGGAGATACACCCGATACATCTGAGGCTGTGTCTCCTTCACTGCAGATTGGGGGGAACCCACAGTCGGTTAAGGTGCTGGTGCTCTGACTTGTACCGAGTGAAAGTCGTCTGAGCACGGCCATTCCGTGTTTGCTTCCCCTGTCCTCCTCTTTCTCCTCGGTCTCCCAGAGGTGGAGCTCAGGCGGGGACAAGTGCCTCTGCAAACGCCCGAGGTGTTTTCTCCTCAGACGCCGTTTGTCTTGGATTATAATCATCATCGGCTCATTTGTCTCCTCTTTTTCCATCTCTGGAAAACAGAGACAAAAACAGATAATTATTTGCAAGTGAGGGTTGACAAGTAAAATATATCCACTCAAAGATCTTTGTTCGTGTATTCGCCGAAAAGATTACTCAAAACTTCTGATGATTTAGAACCGGAATCAAAATTTGCATACAGTAAATATGTGTTACCAGCACAAAACAACAACAGATAGGATTTTTTGCTATCGAGATTTTCAGAAAACAAAAGAAAGAATTTAGAAAAAAGAAATATACCAAAAAGTATAAGAAATTGATTACAGTGTGGAGGTGATCGTACCAATGGCGTTCCATTGTCCCAGTTTCTGCAGCAATGAGTTATACTTTTCTCTCAGAGGAACTCTGACAGATTCCTCCTCCTCTGGGAAAGCTTGAACCAACATGTCCGCCACCTAAAATGAAAAGAAGATTTTTTTTTTTTTCCAAGTCCTCACTCGAGGTACTTTTGTTTTACGATAAGCCTTTGTAAGACGATGAAAAGTAAAAAGTCACCAGAGTGAAAGGTGGGAGTTCACACAGGAGGCTGAGCAGAAGGTCCTGGAGGATCTCCTCAGCATTGAGGAAACGAGAGAAAGGCAAAAAACAAAGGACCCAGCGGAGAGCACCGACACAAGCAGATATCGCCTCCGAATCAGCAGGGCTCTGAGAAACACAAATATACGCAGATATTTGTACGGTATCAGGATATATTGTAGGGCCTAAGAATATATACTTACCGCTACTCATAAATAAAGGATTACCTGCTCATCTCTCCTGCGTTGTCTGGCAGCCTGATATTTCCTGCAGGAAATGGAGAGCTGGTCTCTGACATGAAGCATCCAGCATAAAGCACAGAGCTGTCTGAAACAGACTTGTAGGAAAAATGCAGATAATATCAAATAGAGGTATAGTGATACCCAACATATGCAGTATATTATGGTATCTGCCTTTTACTGTGAGTAGCATCTTACCAATAGTTTGAATGGTGTCGGGATCAAGGTGGCCATCTTTATTGGGCCCTCGTTTGAAGAGTCCACCGCGGGTAATGAACTTCATCAGGCCCTCCGGGAAAGCCTTCTCTTCTGCCGGAGCAGATGGATCGGAGTACGTCTTCTTGATCTGAAAACAACAACAGATATTTGCACTAGTTGTACTGACATTAGATGTTAATACAAACGTTAAGTAGGGCCCACATGATGAATCCTCATATCAAACCAGATTAAACTCACCTTGTATAGTATGTGTCTGGCACGGCGCAGGCTGTTTGTGTACCACTGGGCAGCCGGACGGCTACAACATGCAGATCTCAGCAGTAAGAGCAAACGTTGTAGAACTCCAGACACTTTGTGACGTGATGCAACTTCTGCAAACTGCCCCACTGGCTCCTACACAACCACACATTAAATACAATTTCTATCTGCACATAGTGTACGGAGAGTCAGATTTCCTATGGTATGTACCTGTGTGTTAGGGGAGGGCTGAGGGCAATACAGGGGCGGGAAAGGCAGATACATGTCATTGGGTACCACGGCAGTCAGGCTAGAGCACAGCTCCTTGGCAGTTTCCAGCAAGGAGGACAACGGTGAGGACGAAACATCCACTTCAGCCATGACTGCAGCCTTTAGGATCTCCTGTATGGACAACTGTAACACGCTGCACTCTTGTCCTTCCAGAGGCTCTGGTGAAAAGGATATTACGTGAAGTACAGATTGAAATTCAAGGGTTCTGTAGAGTCATACTGTCGAGGTCTGTTGTCAAACCAACCTGTAAAACTCGAGCCACCGTCTTTAGCTATGCATTCCTGATAGTCAGACTTGTTACCAAGAAGACACTCCAACTCGACCTGAAAAATGCTCTCTGGTTCTAAATATGTCGGGAGGTGAAACTCTCTCCTCCTGAGAGAAGAGAAGTCGAAGGAGTAAGAGCAGTAGTTCGTATAGGCCAGGCTCAGAGAGGCTGCTGTCTTCCTGTCCCCGAGATGGTAGGCCAGCCACACCGTCTCAGGAAGTAAACCCCCCAGCAGGAGGAGGTCCTGGGCGTAGTCTACCGTCCATACTTCTGACAGCTGCTGCTGCCGCACTGCTCGCGACACTTCCTCCTGGCTCAGCGGCACCGAGCGCCCAACACTACGGGCTGAGAAAAGCATGTTTTACCAAATAACAAAATAGATGAAGACACTTTTTCTTTTGATGATAATTGAAAGACACCTTGAGGTAGATGGAGTGGGGGTAGAATGGCTACGTGATGCGCTGGCAGGATGAAGAGGGGTTGGTTGGCGAAATAAGAGGCCATGAATCTCCCCAAAGTTTGCACCACTGCAACAGCTGCGTCGCTGTGGAGGTCTGGCAGCCACGGGCACGGAAGAGAGTCTGCTGCAGAGTATAAAAGGCACGGCTAATAATACCCATCACCTTACATTAGCGTGAGGCTAACAATAGTTATATGTTCACTGTGACCAGGAGAGATGTTGTGCATAGCTGACCTGTTATGCAGGTAATATCCTTCTGGTGTCCAGCCGTGTGCAGAATCAGAGAAGCCATGTGGTCGCCCAACTCTTGGGCTTCTCTGAGACGGTACTGGGATAGGAGGCTGTACAGGAGCGCGAGGCAAAGCTGCGTCTCCTTGAAGACGCTGCGATCACAGCCTAACAGAAAGACAGGTGATTGCCATTTCAAAACAAATGTCAGCATGTAGTGACACTAAATGGGAAAGGTTACAAGCAAGCTACCTTTGTTACTCTCCTCACAAATTTGAGATCGCCATGTATCGGCACATTTTGGGTAGGAGCCACACAGGAAAAGATGTTCACCTGAGGGGAGAAGGCTGAAGTGTTTAATAACAATATATTATTATAAAGGCTTAAGACATCCAGATGTTAGTCTGAGGGGCTTTCTTTAATGCAAACCACAGTTTAAGGTTTATTTTTTAGTTTGTTTAGATTACAAACTTCTGTTTATTTCCTGTAACTGCTCAATAAATAGCCCATTTTCCTTCCGACCTGTGTAATCCAGCAGTGCAGGGCCCTCCTCAAGTCTTTGTCCTGCAACCTGCAGAGCTGCTTGGATCTGGAACACGATGCCAAACAGCCGATGCTGTTCCTCCTCCCAGCCCTCGCAGTCTTTAAAGGGCTTCATTTCCTCCACACACCGCTGGGTGATCTTGTAAATCCACTCCCACACACCCAGCAGTCTGTCAATAATAAAAAAAAAAACGATCAATAATGATTGGATTTTGAAACTTGAGACTTAAATACTACCAAGTAATAGCATTCAAATGGCTTCTCTTTAACGCGAACATAAAAGACAGAGGGTTAGTCAGCACCTGCTCGATGGTCGCCGGGGATCAGGTCGCGCCTGGAGTAGAAAATTACATTTCTCTTCCCTCTCATCTTGTAAGAAAGGCACATGGTGCACATCTGAGAGCCAGAGTTGTGGTGGCTGGGATTCCTTCGCCGAGGAGGCCCAGATGTTTTTTTGCCGCAGGCTGTAGGTGTGATCGAGAGAATCCGAGAGCAGCTGCAGGATATGCAGGGCTGTGGACAGACTGTGAGAAGATAACCGACGTTGACCAGTCTGTTGGGAATGAGGACGAGGGGTCAATAGGAGATTTATCAGCCGTTTACTGAAGCCTACCACCAGCCCCAAGCAGCGTGGCCCGTCTGAGTGAGTGCCATCCCAAGGAAGAAAAGAGAGAACAGCTTTGAGAATGTGCAGGAGGCTAGAAGAAGCCGAGGTTTTCTTTTTCCTTGCCCGGGCCGAGGAGTCGGGGGTGACGTGGAGTAAAGCGACAAGTCGCACTACACAGGAGAGCGTGCGCTTCAGGAGGACAGTTCTGTTTTCCACAACATTTCCGAGAGACATGCCAAAAGCCCAGGCAGTCAAAAGCTTGCTCTGGATTTTTGCAAGTTCCTGATGAAGAAGAGAAGTCCTCCTCGCCGTTTCGCCAAAGTCCATTTCGTAATCTGGGCTGGTAACGAGCCCGCTGTCGGTCTGCGTGTCCTGAGCATGGAGCGTGTCGAACATCGAGGCAAACTCCAGCCGACCGTTATCCTCCAAATGAGAAACAGGCGGAGCTCCGTCGAAGTCAGAGTCGTACTCAAAGAAGCTCTGAGAAACCACACAACAAAGGGTTAAAACAAGACTGGGATTAATGAATCAAGCGAGAGATAGAGTGGGAATATTAGTCAGTGTCAGCATATCGACTACGGTCAGTAGATTTCTTTCACTGCGAGTAGCAACAGACATCAGGATATTGGATTTGCCTTTTACCACCAGACAAACGTAGCCACAGTAAAGGACTCGGAATCGAACGCTATTTTACCAACCTGTACTTTTTGAAGAAGCTCTTCGGTGCCGCCCAACGTCTCCTGGTCCTGAAGGAAAAGCGGTAAAGTGGATCCGTCCGTGTTTGCAGCCGGGACAGAGTCTGTTGTTTTGGGCTCACGTGTGCCAACAGGGTTGAACACTTCAAAGCCGCCGTCAAGATTCAGACAAGATACGGACTCCAGCCATGCCCCGACATCGACCTGAAAATAATGAACGTGACAAAGAATAGCATACAAAACAAAATCTGAAGTGGAGAAACAGCCGCCTCGTCTACTACCTGCGACTGATCCAGCTTCTGGCTGGCCTTCTCGAGGTCGTTGCGCACTTCCTGTAGAAGTGTTGTCAGCAACATTGCAGGGGAAGACCCGTGTAGCACCCTCATGACTGTGGCCATGTAGCCATCAGACACAATGAGATACAACAGCCGTGGATGCCAGGTCACGGAATAACGCTGCCGAAGTACGTCCCGCACAGATAAGCTCGAGCTGGACAGGGAAGCCTCCATTTTCCCTGCAGTTGTCGGCATCCTGCGGAAAAAGAAAAAAAAAAAAACAGAAAACGTTACGACAAACACGAAATTCACTGTCACTGTTTACTTTTCTGCATGTGCAAATAAAATGACAAACAAACAAAGAAATACATGGTTCATCTTGGATTTATACTGGTAAACAGAAAATAGAATATAAAAAATAAGCACAGATGAAAGAGGATAAATGAGGATTAAGACGATCAGGCAAATGAAATCCATAACTTGCAGCACGAGCAAAATGCCTACCGGTAGATAACGAGCGGGTGAAGAGGCAGGAATTGTGCAGGCCCAAATTCTACACTGCAACCACAGCTTGTTAGAGTGAGAAGCCCTCCGAGACGAGAAATCATAAGAAGGGAGCCTCGCTTCAGAACACAGGCCAGGAAAAGTCCACCCGGTGACCAGCTCACACTGCCCACCCAGTAGGACCTAGAAGAGAAGAAACATTAAGTCCACTTGGAAATAAAGACACACTGTACATCAGAGATTTTAAAGTATGCCAGTGGAGTGGTGGTGAGGATAGAATCCTGTTCTGGATTCTTTTCCTGGTTTGTGAATTTTCCATGTATACCGTACCTGATGTACTTAGAAGGAATATCCAATTTTTTGCTTCCACATCCTCCAAGGCCTGTTGTTACCGAGATAAAATTCTGCGTGCTCACAAAGAGCACTTGTGTAGCCTGCAGTCAACAACAGAAAATAAACTTCTATAGACTGATTGGCCAAGAAAAATCAAAGAAGTTGTGAAAAAGTAAAATAAAATAAAAACTGAGGACAGTTGCTCGCCTTAGGCTGTCTCTGGTTCAGGACAATGGCTAACAATCTGCCATCTGGGGAAAGGGCTGGCACCAATGCCCCTCTGGACTTTACTGGTTGGCAGGGTGGGGTGAAAAGGGACATAGGATACGTCTTGGTGGCCCACTTTATGCTGTAATTCATAGAACTACAAAGAGGAAATGTACACTTTAAACAACCACAATACCCACTGACAGTCGTTTCTCTCACACGGACAACCTTACTCACTCCATTCCTAAAATATCCTCCTCCCAATGTATTTTAAGGCAAGTGATGATTAGCTTTGTCCTGGATGTGAAAACAAAAGCTGACAAGCAGGCGTCGCCCATAACCTGAGGTATTTTTGGACAAGAATGGAAGACGAAATGAGGCCCACAGAAGGTATAACATTGAGCACAAGCTTGTTATTTCATTTAAATATGACGCAATCAGGCATATTTGTATTGTATACGGTATAGAAACCTCTGTCTTGACAAAGATTGTATGTTGGGATGCTTCTTTGTCCTGGGGAGATGGCAGAATGGAGTTCTCGAGGGGCCGTATGTGCGCCCAGCGTCCCTCGACTGTGCCGTCTCGTAGGCCCATTAAATCTCTGACATCCAGACACTCCCACAAGAAGACTTGACCCGTTACGGCTACGAGCAGAACACGCATTCCATCCCCCGAAACCTGGAGCGAGAGTCGCCTGGCATTCCCTATGAGAGCGCACATATCAATGGATGAAAGATTTAAGGATACGTTTTAAATGCAACGACTGGGATTTGATAAACGATGTGTGGATGATTTAAATACAGAGAAACATCTCGCAATCGAGGAGACGTACTGATAAATAAACCAACGCTCAAATATAGGTTCGCGATCCCAGCCCAGTAAATTGATAAATATATACCTGAACTGTGCATTCCTCGAACAGCCATAATCAGATGACCCACTTCTGGGGATGCTGCTGCAGTCTTCAACGAGTCTTTATCTCTGTTCCACAGAAACAGCTCTCCTGACTCCATAAGCCCACAAAGCCACATACCTGGAAAAACAACGCGAGACTAGAGGAATCCTCAGAAATGACACGCGTTGTGATTTAAGTTCCCAAATCAACTTACTGCTGTTCGAGGAAGACATTGTCACCATGTTCTTGAGCAAAGGATGGAGCTTAGGAGTCCTCTTCTTCGTGCGACCAGACGCCATGTTGATCTCACTGATCCGTTTGTCATCCAACAGGAAGACCGACTCCTTCTCCTGAAGGGTGAAAGCAACGCAGATACACAATCATGCTGTGACACACTGAAGCTTTGCCGTTTTTGCTTTTGCTCGACACCACACTGTCCTGGACTTTCAACGGAAACAAGACCGCGAGGGCTTTTTTGAAATGCTCCTCTTAGACAGGATGTTTGACTGTACTTGTACCCTAACATTCTATCTAATAAATACATTCATCATCATCATCCTCACCCTCCCAAGCCAACAGAACCGAGGCCATGGTTTTTTCCGTTTGATGCTGGATGACAAAACAACCTCCAAATTTAGCTCCATGTTTAAAAAGGCGGCGTCCGTTCTTCCTCTCGATGACTCGCTCTTTTAGAGTTCATCGAGATGTCAAAATGCAGATAAACAAGATGATACGAATCTGCAGGTTAGCTGGAGCTGTTTCCTGAGTGTAAACGCTCCTGTTAGCTATTTGGCTAGTCAGGAATGTAATGAAATCATGATGGCGCGTTTACAGAAAACGCACAGCACGTACCAACAGCGGAAATATGCCGTTTTAATACCACCCATTGTAAACAGCGTCGCTAGAAATGACAACACTGTTTAGCTAGCATTAGCCATCTAGCTAATGCTCGAAACACGAAGCGTTCCTCCCGATTAAAGCCTTTAAGTTAGCAGTCGTGCTATATTGCTCGAAGTAAACCCACACGTTCACACAAGCTGTGTGTGGAGTTTTTACGTCCGACACGACGCGTTAAACGTTACATCGGGAGCTAAGTTTCAAAAATCCCTCCGTTTCAGTAGCCAAAAAATGTTTCCCATGATCCTCTTGGGGAAGCTTCAAATCGTTACCGTAGGAACGCGTAGAGCTTTTCTTCTTCCGTGTCTATGACGACGACCTTCCTTATGACGATTCTGGGCGCAGGAAAAGGAAAAATAAATTAATAAATTAATAAAACTATGAATGTAGAGGAAAAATACAAAGTAGCAAAAATATCCAACAGCAATCATTAACAAAAATGACCCATAGGGCCTTCAATAAAAATGATGACGAAGTGTGTGAGCCGTACATGTGTCATCCTTAAACTGTATTTTATAACACCTAAAACTATTCTCAGCCATCTTAAACATATCCTTGCTTTTATATCATTTTAGTATATTTAGTGCAATCTTTACATTTCACATGATTTCAGCCTCTTTGTTTTTTATGCATTTTTCCCATGTCCAATACACACACAGAGCCCAAAAGGGCAATGCGCCGTGCTCGGCACATTCACATATACTTCTGCATAGACGTACTTTTCCAGCAGATGGCAATGACTCAATAGAACCTGCCACTGAGAATTCACATCCAGTGATTCTGAGTTCACGTGGAAGCCAGTTCTTACTAGAAGACAAGAGATCACTGTGGCTGATAAACGATGGCATAAGAGGCTTTCTGTACTTTGTCTCTGAGTTATTGCAGATATCTTCCTACAAGGTCAGTTTTGTCCGAGAAACGTGAACGTCCTGTGAATTATCTGAATGTTAGAGTGCACTAAGTGGCCTTCTTCGCTATTGATGCTGCCGGGGGGCATTTGACCTCTTTGGAAATAAGGTCTCTTATTGGCTTGTTACAGAGAGTTATTAGGTCTGCCCCCCTCCGCCGGCATTTAATTACCCTGGAACATTTCCCTTTTCATCATAATGGAGACGGCAGCAGCCATTGCCAATACGTAAAAGAAGAGAATTCACCAAACCCTTAATTGGTTCATCAAGAAGAATATATGTCATGAGGACCAAAAGCACGCTGAAAACTATCAAAAATAAAATGACAACTTTAAATGCTCATAAAACTTTATCTAAAATATTTATATTTGAATGTCATTCATTTTCATGAATGACCATAACACAAATAGCATATTAATAATGAGAGATCGAGTGATGTAGGCCTTTTCTGTAATTAGTCTATAATTACTACTTATTTAAATGTTACCTCCTCTCCTAACGGCATGCTTTCACACAAAGGAGTGCTTCGGTTGGGAGGTCTGCGTAACCCACGTGCAAACTGAAAAATGACCACATGAGTCCAGAGACTCTCTTTGATGAGAGAAGTTTCGTATGATGTTTGCGTAATGATCCTCCAGCACAAGCTAATATTGGTCCTCTGGTTTCTATTTAAATGTGCAGCAATGAAAGCAGCATGCGATTAACAAAAGGAATATCAGACATCTACATACCGGTACTCAATTTTCAATGGAGGATATGAGTTGGCATGGTAACCTCATTTGCCATCTGCAGACCTCATTCATTCTGAATGGTGACGACCCAGGAAGCTGTAAAGAAGCAATTCAGCCCTATTTAGATCATTATTTTGTTGTTGATTATGTCTTTATTTTTTCCATCTCAGCTCCTGCACTTCTGATCCACTGAAAGGTTTAAATCAAGACGATTGGTTGAAAAACATCTGGAATCATCTGCTGTCCAATTTCTTTAAATATAAATATCAGGAGTTATTCTCCTTTAATTTTTTTCCGCGAAATAGCGGCGTGCTTACTTTTATGGGTGTGGCCTCACAGCAGCGGCCCGCCTTCTCTGTCATCCGATTGGCCGAGCCGTAGGGATATTCAAATCAAGCCTTGATTGACTGGCCAGGAGCCGGTTTCAGCAGCGCAAGGGACTCATTTCCATTCCGACGTCACTCTCCGTGACGCGCCCGCACACACACGCACACTCACGCACACACACGCGCACACACACACGCACACTCACGCGCACACACGCGCGCTGCTCGGCTGCTGGGATGAGATGCGAGCGCCTCGGAAAACACAATCGTGGAAATTATCTTCCGCACAAGTGTTGACTATGTCGGAGAGTTGATGGATCCACCTTCGTGAAATGGATTCATCTCCGGAGGAGCGTCGCTTCATCGGTGGCCAGACTGCTTTTTGCAGAGAAATACGCCTTCCGAGCAGAGAAACAGCCAATCAGCCGCGGGGAGCCAAAGATAAACGCGCTTTATGATAAGAAGAGAAACTCTGTAAGACCTTTATTGTGTTTCTTCTGTCCATCCCGACGTTTGCGGGGCACTGCGTGCGTGATGGGATGTTTCGCGTGTTAGAGGATATTGTTTCATTTGCTCTGCTGTTGCATCAACGAAATTGATTTCTGATAAAGGAAAAATGTATTTTCAGGTGTCACAGATCGATGTCCGTTGCATATAATATGTATTTATATTATGCCAATTTATCTATAAATTAAGGATGAGGTTTATATTCTGTCGAATATTTAAATACATCCCGGATTGTTCCCAGAATGCATAAGAAATTCGCGCAAAATAGTTCTTAAAATATATGTCCAGGACATTTGCGTAACAAACTTAAGTCATTTCTTTCTTTCTTTTTTCCTCACTCAAAACTATAGTCTCGTAAAATCGTCCTCAGAAGGCATCTCTGTTTGCTGCTGGCTTTGCCGGCATCTGTCAGCCTCTCAGTGGACGCAGGAAGTGCTGTGAAGTATTATCGGTCGTTCCGTGCAGAAGGTTTACGTTTCCATTGTCTCTAGAAGCAGGTAGGATCATCGCACCTCACTGCGCCGCTGGCAGCTGGGGTTGAAGGTTCGAGCCCAGCAGAGGCGCCTATAGATTATCGGCCAGGTGTGAAATTCTACTCTGGATGCCTTTCCTGCTTGTGGCAGATCCTTTATTGCTCAGAGAGCTGGGATGCTGCTGCATTCCCCCAGAGGCAGACGAGAAAACGCAAGAAATGTGCTGTTTTATTGTCCTTGTGTGTGTGTGTGTGTGTCCCCTGACTCTTCTCAGACGAAATATGTCAACCTCACTGCTTTATTTCTATTCTGAAGCTTGCAACTTTTATGATTAATCTCATTTTTTCTTCTTCTTATGATTTCCTACGAACACACATCATGGCATTTTGGACTAGATTTACCACCGTACCATAAAAACAGTGACTCGTACCCTTTTAATCGTGGCGTATATCGGTATTGCTTCATTTAATCTAGAGTTTTTCCCTTGAATGTGAATCATATAACCTAAACAGCACGTTCTACAGTTATAGATCCCCTAAATATAGCTATTCTTCTTTGCCTGCGTGAGCCCGACGTCAGAGCCTTGTAAATTGCATCATATTACGAGCAGTCAATGTGTAGGTATTCCTTCGGGGGGAGGGCAGGGGGGGTTCCTTTCTGCTTTCACATCACAACCCAGCAGTAAATTCCAACTCTGAGAAGAAACGGGATTTGTCATTCGGCTGCGTGCTTCCCTTTTGCTTTCTCAAGAGGAAAGCTGAGCTCTGATTTATTGTGAAGTTTCCCCGCTGGCTCGCTCAATCTCCGCGTCTACCGAATTACCGAAGAGAGGAAAGAGCTCACCACAGGCATGACCTTTTTCATTACCCAGGCCAGCACAAGGACTGATTAAGGTCATGACTTTTTCTGCCCTGTCCATCCACAGCTTAACTTTCAAGCCGAGTTAAACTGAACGAAATGATACTCTGATAGAAGACGTCATGTGTAGTTACAGGCAGCCTGCTATCATGAAATCTGTCTATCCTAATAGGATGAAAGGGGGTAGTGAGACGAGAGGTTAGGGGTGGAAGGTTAAGGATGGGGTCATTTGGGGAGAGGGACTGCACTGACAGGTTTCTTTGGGGCTCTTTTAATCTTCATCCTGTGAGGAGTAGCTCGTGCAACATAAAATAATTTTGTTTGAGAATCTTTGAACAGAAGTCCGTAAGAACAGATGTGCTGAAAGGATTCTGTCTATTGCCGAACCTCACAAGCAGATGCCATCTCACTCTGTTACAGTCTCCGATCTATAAATGCAAGGCTTTGTGAAGTGTGGACAGCAGACCCATAGCTGTTTGACAAGCATGTTTCAGTGTGCATGCTGAGATAAGGATAAGATACAGTCTGTTTACCTTGGCATTGGCCCGACATAAACCTTGTGCAGGGTGTTTCTTTGACCTTGGCACCATCTGTGGGCTCGGGCAGATTTGAGTCAGTCCAAGACTTTCTACTCCCTCCCAAGGCTGTTCTCGATGATTCGTGGCTAAATTTGCTTTCATAATCTGTCTACACATAAAACAAGTATTTTTTTATTTTTTTTTCATTATTTCATATTCATTTTTTTTCCTTAAGCCTTATTGTAATGGCTTTGTGGCATTTTTCACAAGAGATAGTAAATGTTTTTCTTAAGACAGCCAGCATTTCACAATGCATGATTTACACCGCACTGCACGCTGGAGACATCTGTCTGAATAGCGTTTTAGTCTGGAGGAAATGTTCCCAAACATTTCTGTAATACTTTCTTTTTTTTATGGAAATGAGGCTCAATGTTATCCGCTTCGGCCCCCGAGTGTTCCGGCAGAGTGACCCTGGGTTGTTTGTGATATCCTGCATGTGAACTTTTGTGTCCTCTTTTGTCTTTTTCAACAGAAAAGTAGACGAGAGAAATCTGGGTCTCTCTTGCGTGCTGCTCTGATACCAATTATGCAAACGATTATAGGATTTAACCAGGCCAGCTCTTATCGGCTAATCCAGAAGTAATAGATTCTATTAAAAATGTATGAGGGGCTTGGGAGGATCAATGTGTGTGTGTGTGTGAATCCAGCAGCTGCAGCAGCACTCCTGTCTAATTCTGTCAGACTACTTAGACCAGACAAGTAGTCTGGCCTAAGTAATGCATTGCCTGTACCTGCCTTCAAGACGTTATTATAGTCATATGTAATATACAATTAATTACACACTAAGTGGATGGTTATTCATGGCCTATGTCACGTTTATTATTCAAAGGAGGACTCTGCTTCTTCTCCTCTGTAATGGAAAATTGCTCTTTATCAGTCATGTATTAATTCCCTAACTCAACCTTCGGCTCTCTTTTGCTTTTGTGCTCCTTTTGCTCATTCTGCAGTTTTGTAGTGGCGGGAAGGAAAGCATTAGCATAGCACTCATATGTTAATCTATTCAGAGAGTGAAAAGAGTGCTCCTCTTAAACCTTTTTTTTTTATGATCTAATTATTAACTGAAGATTCTAAGAACTGCTAAACCCCCCCCCCCCCCACACACACACACACACCAGTTTAGAGTGGCAGAAAGCTCGCAGTGAGATCGCATGTGGTTTTGAAAGATCACATTTATACAACCCTGCTATAACTGACCCCTGACCTCCCTGCGTGGAAGGAGGAAATAAGGATTAGGTGTTTCCTGTGAAAGTGCACCAGTTTACCTCGGCATGTTGCCACAACAGTTCAGCAAGCATGTTTATTATCTGGAGCGCCCCCCCCCCCCCCCGACACAGAAAACATTCAAGCCTGACTCCCGAGGTCATTTGATCCATCAATCCATGGTTATAGATGCATCACACATTATTCACATTACGCTCATTGCTGAGGGAAACAAAGGAAACGTTTCAGTCCTATGAAAATCGTTTTCATCATTCCCATCTGGGGGAAAAAAAAGAATGAGAGGCGGGACATGTTACGGTGAAGTGCTTCAGGTCAGAGTGCTAATTATCTTGCTGCCATTTCCCCCCCCCCTTGGTATGTGAACAGCCTCATACATGCATTCAAACGGGAACAACAAGTGAGCGCTCCCTGCATAGCTGGAATCGGTTTTGTCATTGAAAATGAAATGAGAGAGAGGTGGTTGTTGTTGTTTTTTATTGCAGATTACCGGCTTGTTTGTATGCTGGCCATGATTTCCATCCATTTAAATTCTAATCTCGGTTAATTTCGGAGTCTTTTTCTCTCGATGTCAGGAATTCCATAAAAGTGTCATTCTGAAAAGGTGGTGGTAATTTCAACCAGCCGATTTATTGTTTTTAAATGGGGCGCCTTTCCCACCTATCCTTTTGTTGCTAGGATTTACGCAGCCATGAAATTGCCTGAATAATAGTGTTTAAATCCAATCTCAGTTTGTCCTGTCAGCTTCCCCACACACAATTCAATCACCAGTTCTTTTGCGATTGCTTTTTTTCCAATCTTTGCTTCCACTTTTCCGTGACAGTTTAGGGTACTAGCTTTTACAGTGGATTCAATTCAATTTTATAAAAGCATAAAATGGAACAGAATTTGTGGAAACTGATGATACTGGAATTACAAGATTATTGAGAAATGGGCACACAAAAAAAGAAACAATGCTTAGATCAGCTCCAAATAATAAGAATTTCTTTTGGTGATAATCCAAAAGAGATCCTGGATTCTGAATCACTTTGAATTTTGCTTCAAAATTTGGTCCTCAATATCTCGGTTGTTTATTGAATTCATGGATTTAAAAAAAAAAAAAAAAATTAGGCCTTCTTCCCTCATTCTGTCTTTTGATTTCCCAGAGAAAGCTAATTTCTAACTGACGTCTGAATTCATCTGAACGGTTTCTCGGTTTCTCTGAGCTGCTTGTAGACTACTTGTTTGTTTCTGCCTACTTCCCTCTCAGGCGAGCCAGCCTCCATGAGTTCTCGGTACCCTTCGCCTGCAGAATTGGACGCCTTTGCCCAGAAGTCCGCCTACAGCCCACTGTCCATCAAAATCTTCCCAACCGATGTCCGGGTGCCGCAGCACAAGCAGCTCAACAAAACAGTCAATGGCTTAGACACCACTGACCAGCGGTTCTATTCGCACCCGTACTCAGGAGGCTACCAGGGTTTGTTGGCCACCGTCAAGGCCTCTGCGGCGGTCAAAGGCCTGGCGAAAAATCCCGATGGCAGGAGGACTAAACATGCAAACACTCCGATTTCTGTGGCACCATATAATAATCCTCTGAGTCATGGCTACGCAGCCTATCACATACGCTCATGTAAGCTCCCCGATGTTCCCATTGAGAGACTTTGTCCTAGCACAGGGATGGCCTCTGGAGCTCAGAGCCAGCCCCCCCGGTCCGAGCTGGCTGAGGTTCAAAGCCTGATGAGGCAGACGAGCAGAGTCCCGCACAGCCAAGCCCTGCAGCTGGGGGGGGAGGCTCGCACCAGCCCCTCTTTGCAGGCCGTGGCCGCGGTGGCACATTCAGACTCCGACTTTGTCCTGGGAGTGCCGCCCCAGAGCAGTCTGGCGTTCACGGGGGCAACGGTACCCAAACAGAGTGCGGAGATAGCCAGAGGCGGCTACTTGGAGAAAGGAGACGGCGCCGCGTGGCGGCAGAAACATCGCGTTCAGCAGCAGCCCTATCAGCAGGGAGCGGTGAGGATGCACGACGTGAGTCACAGAGAAGCAGAGCCCCCTGAAACCTGCCCCCCTTTGAGGCGTCCCACACGGCCGCCATGTAGGCTGCATCCGACCAGAGGGGGTGCAGGGCAGGAACAGGCCAGAGGCTCTTCTCTCAGCCACGTCGCCATTCAGGGGGAGTTTCCTGTCGGACAGCACTTTGCCCCTCTCTGGGGCGGCCCCGATAGCGACAGTTATACCTCTCAGGTGCTTGCAACGAGCGACGTGGGGATCTCCCATCCCCATCTCCACCCGAGCGGCCGCCGACACCACCGACCACAGCGCCACCCTCATCGCACCCAAGCCTACAGCACAGGCCGAAACCTCTGCCGCGGGCTGTCCGGTTCCAGCCTGGGCCACGCGGCGGCGCTAAGCAGCAGTCTGCGGTCTCTGGAGTGCCTCGTCAGTGAGATCCACCCTCCTTGCATCAAAGAGCGCATGCTGGGCCGCGGGTACGAGGCCACGAGGGTGCCTCAGCTACTGGAGCACCACCAGCAAACCCGCGTGCAACTCCCCGTCCACAGATAAGACCGGACGACGGAGCTGCAGAGGAAGAAGCTTTCCTGGACAAGTATGTCAGTTTCTATGAAAGTGAGACATGCGTCCTGAGTTTGTGCATGTGCTTCGGCTTTGTGTTATAATCATGGCTTAGATGCGGGTTTATCTTTGGACTTTTTCACGTTTGATTTTTATGTACGTTAAAGTGGCCATCAAATATGCCTGCTCTTCGTCATTAATGCCGACGCGGAGTAGCTAATCGAACTGTAACGCTCAAACTGCACATTTGCAGGCATTTCCTCTGTAAGCCTTTGAAGTGAGAATAATCATTACCCTTCTAGGAGCATTGACGGAGTCTGAGAAGGATTGCGGGTATCCATTGCAGTGAAAATATTCTTTTACATGCTAAAAGATTTACATTTCCTCATTAACTAATTCATCGTTTGCTGCTTTGCTGTGGATTTTGTCAAAGCCACTCTGACATCAGTCTTATCCCACCTCCTGCTGTATGAGGAAGGCTTTCCGCTCACTTTGACCCATTTGAATTCACTCTTTCATGTATTTTGTTGCGTAGACATCCAAGTTAAGGAGTTGAACTTGTAAATTCATGTCATGTTTTAAAGTTCAGCGCAATGCATCAGGACTCTTCCATATCCAAATCGACAAGGTGGCAATTCAGGCCGAGCGACTCGTACCCTTGGGTTGCGTTTTCATGAGCATCTTGACATTTCGAAAGCCTGTGTGAATTTCTTTTTACTTGACTGAAATATACTTTTTTCATTTCTCGAGTTCTGATTCTTCTTTTTTTTTAAACAATATCTTCATTGCAGGGCTATATTCTTGTTTTATCATTGATAGTGAGAGATGTATGACTGAGTCATACCTAGTCTGCTTTGGTTCTGTAATACTATTTATTTTTGAAAGCCTGTCGAGTTATACATGGCAAACTGTCTCTAATTATAAAGTGCAATTATTATATATAAATATGTGAGCACTCTCCATGAAGTATGTTGCTGAAATAATTACATTTTGCAATGTATGACCTTAATTCCTCACCCTTTGTTATTTTTCTTTTGTCTCTTCTTAATGAAATTACATTTTCTTAACCCTGCAAATAGTTTGTGTTATGTGTCATTATAATTATCTGCTGGATGTGCAAGATATTCATGAAAGATAAAAACCAGTTACAGAAAGATCCGCCAGGCTGGCAGCTTCTTCAGTCACCGATCTAATTTTGATTCTCATAACCTCAGCCGAACATTTTTGGACTGATTTCTCTGTAAATGATGCGAGTTGGTATATCAAATCTCATTATTGTAGGTGGATGGTCAACACTTGAGGCAGAAGTCATTGAATACTTGAAAATACACATGAATAATTGCACACAGGGTTTACTCCGTGCAACATTCATGCATGGAATCACACGCTCCCAGAAATAAGAACAGGAATATTATGCTTCACATTATTGGGAAATGGTCTCGTCTTTACTCGGCTATTAAATTGCTAATCTCTGATGGCCTGCCTGCCTGCCTGCGCCTCTTATTTGCATCATCCGTCCTTTTAAATTGGATGCTGCAGCCGTAATGTAGTTTAGGTCACCATAAACACAAAAAAAAGCACATCCATTCTGAAAAGTCAATTACAAAACAGATAACCTAGATGGTAATAATTCAATTTTATTTTATTTATATAGTGCCGGAAAGTCCCCTAAATCTGGGGAAATAAAGAAGGGAGGGGATCTCCTTCCAATTTACAGTTAGAAAATTTAAATGTTCAAAACCAAATACAGTCCATAAATCTTTCAGCAATTTCTTTTAAAAATATTCTAGCCCAGAGATGAAAATGTCGTGGCACTTTAGAGCATTTGAAGGTGCATTATATTGCTTTTACGGGATTATAAATGTAAATCAAAACAGGTTTTGCAAGTGATTTAAATTATCATGCTAGAATATAATTTTTTTTAACATTGTTTTCCCCAATAGGAATGAGGGGAAAAAAAGCAAATATCGCCATCTAGTGTTTAATTTATGAAACACAATTTAATTTATCCATAAAATATACATTAAAATCGTTTTAGGCAATTCCAGAGTCAACCATTTATATACAAATTCCAATACAGAAGTCTGATGTTATCTATAAAAGGTGCAGCTTGCTTAGAAAAATTCACATTATTTTAATCGTTATTGAAGAATCTTGAAAGAAATTACGTCAAGAATATTCAAGAGGACATGATATCACTGGAAACAAGATCAGTGACAGAAAAAAAAAAAAACAGCACAGGATAACCACACCTGTTAAACAGTACAAACACACCACACAGGTAAAGCCATAAAAAAAAAAACTAAAAATCCTTCTGGCTCTACAAACGTCTGTAGGTGATTAATTAGGAATGAATGTATACTTCTTAAATATTTAGAAGGCTTTGTGTGTAATTGAAAGTCACCTGTTAAGGACATACAGCCGCGACACCACCCAATAACACTCCTGCAGGAATCATAAATCAATGGTTGAAATTTAAGGCACCATTTTAAAATGAAATATATAATGCTGATTAATCAAATTACAGTGATACATGCAACAATTCAAGAAAATCATAATTCAGCTCATCAGCAATCAAAGTAATAAATAGGATACTAAAAATAACAAGTAAAACACACACACAAAGCTAAAAACCGGACTTGACCGACACTTGGAATGTTTGTCAGATAATCCCGACGCGTTCTGGGACATCAAGCGGTGTAATCCAGCTCCGCATTCAAATCAGCGTACAGCTCATAGATGGCGTCTACAGTGGTGGTGTAATTCACCAGGAACCGACGTACATGTTCCATGCAGTCCTCCTCTTTCACCTCCTGCCCTTTTGACAGAGCCTTCAGGAAGTTTGACCTGTAGGGAGCTGCAAGTAACGCTGCCTGCAATCAACGAAGAAGAAGAAGGAGAGGAGGAGGAGGAGGAAAATCAGCCACAACCGTGAGGTGGAAATGGGTTAATTAAAGCTTTACTGAAAATAAGTTTGCTCACAATGTTATAGAGAACAAATTAAGCACAGGATGTGGGCCCAAGGCAAACAGGAGCCTTCAGGAGATGGTACCCCCCCCCCCCCCCCCCCGTACTCCTGTTGCATGACAACAAGAAACATATAACCCGGGACCCTCTTTACTCACGTTGAAAACGTTTTGAACCAACCAACCGTGGTACTTCTCCAGCGCTTGCTCGTACGCTTTGACGACGTTAACCCGAATGTGGTTGGGGTTGTTCTCGTCCCGGTCTCCGTCTGCCAAACTCTGCAGGAGGACCTGTATGAAACGGAGACCTCTGCAGGAGAGACCATGCAGAAAGAAAAAAAAAACACAAGAAGTGAGCCTGTGGGTTTCCGTTCAGCGGGTGAAAGGTCAACATATCCAGCACTCAGAGAGCGTTTACCACCTCTTCAGCCACATCAGCGCCAACGTCGCCCCGACTTTGGGCCACTCTGCCGCGTTGGATTCTCGTTCTGCCACCACGATGTCCCGGAGGGTGACGTACTTCACGGGATCCTTGAGGTAGACGGCTTTAATTTTCTGAAAGAAGCCACCTTTGGGTTGAGTTTGCTTTTAGGAGACGTTCACATCTCGCGTTTAGAGACGTGAGCGTCTCTCACCGTTATGTTTCCACTGATGTCTGACTTGATGATGGAGAATATTCTCGATCCCATGCAGTCTGAAAGAGAACCGAGACATTTGAGAAGCAAGTCAATATAAAATATGAATGGCTTCGACGCACAGGTGCGCGCTTGTGCCCGGCTCGGGTGCGCGCGACGCGAGACACATTTAGTTGAAAAAGAAAAAGAAAACACGCACAGTTCGTGCACAATGAGGCCAATGTGCGCGCCGCCGCCCAGCAGCGCTTCTCGTTCGGGTGACATTTAACAGCAAAGTCACCGGAACTAACGCGTCACGAGGAACAAGTCCTCAAAGCCTGAGCCGTGACCGCGCCGCGTCAGCAGCGCCGACTCGGCGTGTTTCCAGACGGGCTACGTTACGCGTAACAGTGGACGCGGACGGACGCGCAGCGCGCACTCACCGAAGAACGAGGGCAGGTGAGACACGGCCTCCAGGAACAGCTTGGTGTCGATGGAGCCGTCGGCGGGCAGCTCTCTGAACTCGTTATCCAGCAGCAGAGACATGGTTCAAGCGGGCCCCCCCCCCCGGTGAAGCGCTGCGAAGAACCCGGAACTGCTCTTCCGGTCCGGTGGGCGGGGACGCGCAGACGAGCCCCGCGCGCGCTTTAATCCTCCTACAGGTGCGAAACTTTACCTGTATAGTATAGTATAGTATAGCATAGTATAGTATAGTATAGTCTGACGAAGTAAGATCTGCGTGTTTTTGACAGAATGATAGAGTTTGCATGACAGAAATATAAGTGCATTATAATGTACTCTATTATTGGTGTGTGTGTGTGTGCGTGCCGTGCACAATAGTATACTAGTGCATGTGAGAGGATACTAGTCTAGGTGACAGAATGCTAATATAGGTGAGAGTATATCAGGGACTACAAATACAAGAGTATACCAATGTATATAAGGGAATACAAATGTGGATGAGAGTACACCAGTGCTACGGAATACTAATGTACATGAGTATACCAGTGATCGTCAGGGAATAAGAGGTGGGAGTATACTAGTGTATGTAAGAGTATATGTGAAAGTATAGTTTCCAATTGGCTTCTCATGAATACACATGTTGAAAGACAGCAATAAGGTACAAGTGAAGCTTTATTACACCTGTTATTAAGCTCAGAGGCAGCGGTATTACAAAGTCCAATGTCAGGGTCAACGCCAAGGGCGGAAAGTAACCAAATACACGTACTTTATCAGAGTAACAGTAGTTAATCGATATATATATCTTAAAGTGGTGAATAATTTTAAAATCTTTGCTTACTTCATTTTGGAAGGATGTTGACTCGTCCTATTGTCGGTCGCTGGAGTCTGAACATTTGCAAATTAGTCACGACTGCAACTTTTAGACAAACAGTAAGACGTTCTCCCTCATTGACCTAATAAGTAGTGAAATGTGTCATTACTCAATTTATTACACTCAGATGCGTCGTCATAACAAATGTGACAGATTAGCCCATCTTTAAACCTTGTGTATCGTGTCCCAGTTCTCTGACCACCTCTGGTTCAAATTCGACCCCAGATTCCACAATAGGGACTTTAACCCCCCCCCTTAGGGCCCCATTTACTTTATAGGTGATTGTAAACCGTCGCTGTAGCATCCAACACGCCGGGACTTAAAGTACCACACAAAATAAACAAGGTCCCTCCTCCTAACCCTTCTGCCAGCTCAGACATCCCAAATCACAGAACAATAGTCTCTCAGGAACATCGTGTTGAGCGAAAGCTTATGAAAATAAACATTTGGCATTTTCTCAGAGGTATGACACAGTTTATAAATAGCATAAAGAATTAAAATGGATACATACATCTTTATATACTTGCATTATGCTATTCAAAATGGATTTAACACAGGCCATTGAGGCCATCTCTGGCTCGTGCACACACACACGCACATCACCAGAAGCATGGCTGTAACATTAGGACTCCAAAAACACAAGAGGCTTTATGAACGCATGGTAAACCGGTGCAGACGGAGCGAGCCGTAGAATCAGTCGCTGCGGCTGCCGGATGGAACGAGAGTTTGCTACCGCTGCTCTTACATGGTGCTCGACGGAGGCGTCTTTGCACAATTCTAACCTCTCAGCTCAAAAAGCTGCAGCTGCACCTTCTAATTATTTCACATCTACTCACAACAATGGACTTTTGGAAACCGTGGCGACACTGCGTGAGCGGTAACTCATAGTAACACCCTGACCTGCATCTTAAAAATTGTTCCCCTACAACTCCATGTTATTTTATTTTTTTTACTCGATAAAATAGCAAACAACATTATCCGATCACCTATATTTTGCACGGAATATCTTTTTATTTTGTTTTTAAGATCTCCCACACCTCAAGGAATGTTTCGGGAACGCTCACACCGGATGGTGTGGGCAGACGAAAACGCCTTTAGTTGTTTTCTTTGGGCGTCGCGGTGACAAGTTGCTTGGCAGCTTTGGCAATGTCATAGGCGCACTGAATGACCTGCTGGGTGACCAGCTGAATGTCCGACGGGCACGGGTCGTGCTCTGCCGCCTTCTGGCACTCCCCGTGCAGCCGGCTGGCGCTAGAGGTAAGCAGACACAGAGACCCTCGCACAGTCTCTGAGGACGGCCTCTGTGGAGGGAGAGAGGGAGTAATGTTGACTCAACAACGGGACCCGATGCGAGAATGTCTATAAAATCAACCGGCAGACTCCGCGTGTGGGTAAACACGAAAACCAAGCAGAGTACACCCACCATCAATAAACCCTAGGGTTTGCTTTTAGCTGCTTTTAAACAGGAAACCAAGGTGAGAGTCATCTTACCTTGGGAAACAGAGCAGCCATTTCGGTCACAGCAACGCAGATCTTTTCCGAGCAAGGCAGGAAGCTACGAGACACGGAGACCAGAGGGTGGAGTCGTTCGTGAGGAAGATACTGAACGGCAGCAATCTGCACGTCCAGCAGTGGAAAACCAATTTCTGCTGTTTTGGTTATAGATATTGTACTGGTTTCCAGCTCGTGGAATAATGAGAGGAACCGACGCGAGAATCGTCACGCCGCTTTCGGTACATCGGACGTTTCAGAACCTTGAGACTCGCTCCCTCACCATTTTGAATCTATAAAGAAGAACTACCTTTCGTGGTTGGTCTCCTGCGCAGCTCTCAGAAGCTCCTGTATGTTCTTCGTGATCTGCTCCGTCTTAGAGATGACGTCCTCCGTGCACGGCAGGGTGGCGTCTTCCTCCGCCTCCGCTGCGTCGGCGGCTGGAAGAGGGCATCTGCCAAAATAAAGAGGAAACGGACTCATCTCTGCGTGGGCGGACTATAATGAAGAGACACAACATTCTTCTTAACACCATTTTCCCATCAGGGAATACAAAGCTGGGTTTTCTTACACCGTCTCTTCCTGTTCAGAGTGGTTGGGCGTGGCGTCGTAATCCCTCTCCAGCATGATAGTGTGTCCTTCCAGGCTACAGCCCTACAGAGACACCGGGGGGGGGGGGGTTTACAGTCAAACACACCCGACACTGTAAATGATTGGCACAGAAGAAACTGTCGGTAAGTACAAATCTGAATCATGCATTTTGTGAACTCAATCCCAGGTTCACATTATCAGACAGACGGGCTGGAAAGCAAACCAAGAGAAGACAGGAAATAACGAGGTTGTCGTGGTAACAGTGCGGTGGATGCAATTAGTCAGCACCAAGAAATCCTAACGCAAACTGTGGGCATAGCGGTGAGGAGTAATAAGCAGCATACTGTCCACGAGCCATTTTGTCAATCCGCTTGGCCAGATCGTCTCACGTTTCACCATCACCTTTGATGAATTGACCATAAACGGCTCTTGCTAAAGGCTTGCTGTGGACGAAAAGCAGGCAGGCAGAAGCACAAGTCAGAGAGAGAGAAGGCCATAAGATCAAGCATGTCCCCTGGGGGGGGGGGGGGGGGAGCTCTGCCTCTGAACCCCGGGGAAACTTCAGTACTTAACCCTTCGAGATCTCTCATCCCGCGACCAGGACCGGGAAGAGGGGAAGGTAGGGAGTGAGGAAGCTGCCGTCCCCAAGGGACCCCTTCCAATCTAGAAAGGGGTCAAACCAAGTTGAGCATACTCGTGTCGAGATGCGATAAAAGACCGACTGAATGATAAACCAACGCCCGCCACATGCCAAGCGCCATCACCTCGTCTTCGGAGTACAAACCCAGCAGGAGCGGCCCTGCATCTGTGCTTACGTTGGTGGGGAAGGGCTGTAAAACCACTCCGTCCTCATGCCGGGCCACCTCACCCCGGTGGGGGTACTGCCTCGGACCGGAGCCCGTCTCATACATCGACATGGCACGACCTCCGCGGGGTGGGTGGCGAGCAGCGGGTCCCTGCGGTGGTTGCTGTCCGCTGGGGGCCGGCTGCCATTTCAGTGTTGTGTTTTCTGTCTGCAGGGAGTTAAGCTGAAGAGAACAAAGCATCTTTCAATTCAACCGTTGCCGTGGGGGATGAGCTCCTTACACCAGTCTGACAGCACATCAATAATAGAGAGGAATACACCCGAAGCCTCCAAGAGGAAAGCCATTCCTCAACGTCGAGCTCATCTTCGCCTCTCCTTTGTTTCTGGTATCTTTCTCACGAAAGGAAAAAAATAATTGTTTTTGAACTGCTAAAACTGCGTTGATATAAAAAAACGAAACGATAACCTCAGCGGCCTCTTGAGAAACCTGCAGGTGAAGCCGTTGCCCTTATTTACATTAACAACACTTTAAAAAGCATAGATAGCGTCATTTAGTTTACGCACACAAACCGCAAGGCATGAACAGAAACAGCAAAGTCAGTCGATCTGCCAAATGCGGAAAAAGTCTAAATAATGTGTCATTTGGTCGAACTTTCTATACGGAAATGGTGATATCAGTGAGAACAGTGGCTGTCCTTATCCTTGCAGAATATTTCCAGGAGTTCTGGAATGTAAAACCACAGAAGACTCGGGATCACAGATCACACTCCTTAGTTACGGGGGAATTTACTCACCTTGCCCTGCATCATCCGCAGCTCTTCACTCAGGTGACAGTTGACTTTTAGAAGCTGTTGTATTTTGGCTTCGGATGCAGTGAGGGCGCTCTTCACCTCCATGAACTCCTGCACTGTGATTGGTCCGTCTGACAAGTCGGATGACTCTGAACTCTGCAGCAGAACATGTTACACAGGATGGAATTTATTTGCAAGTTTTTTTTGTTTTTTTTAAAGTACCGGTAAGGTGTATTTAAATATTTTGACTGCTGAATGTTACAAACAAACAAACAAACAAAAACCTTGGTTCTGCTGTCATTGCAGCTGTCCCCACAAGTGGCCTCTTGAGCTGGATCTTCATCTGATGCCACACTGTCATAATCTGGCTGGTCATTGTCCTGGCTCCCGCTGCTATGCCGACCATCTATTCCCTGAAGGATCAGCTCGACACTGTCTGAAAGCAAAACACCAGATCCAAGTATGAGAGCGCAAATAATTATACATTACTGTGCAGATATCTTTTTATTTACCGTGCCACAATTGTATATCCCCGAGAAAATTACAATACCATGAAAATGTAGTCTTTAAAATTAAAAAGAAAAGTAGGGCATATCATACCTTTGGGGCTTTCGCAGGAATTACCCCACTGCCGTCGTTTAGCATCGGTTAGGATATCGATAACCAGGGTGGCAAATTCGTGAGCACTAAACCTGGCCAGCTTTTGACGGCCCTGTAAAAACAAATGTATTACAACATGACCAGAAATCTATTGCATCAATCAAACCATCCAATTGAGGTTTCAACACCAAAGGCAGCACTCGCCTGGTTTCGGGTGGACGAGTACTCAGGATTGACAGGCAGAAAAGGCACAACTGTGGTGTCTGTCACAAGTGTGCTGTGGTTCTGAGTCGCCAGCCACACTGATGAAACAAAACAGAAGAGATGTGTATATATATATATATATATACGCATGTATACGAGAGAAATTTCAGTGCAAGCAAACAGTGCACATTTTCCAATCTCAGAATTTTTTCACCTGCATCCGTTTCTCTTCTGTCGACTTCGTCATAAACGTCCATGGCGAGCTCTTCAAACTGGTGGTTCGTCAGCTGGAAGACAAACACTCACAAGTCTCGTCTCATATTCAACGCCGAGAAGCAACTGAATAAGAGAAAACACCCTGGAGATGGAGCTGCGTGTAAAAAAAAAAACGTCTCACCGACTGGAGCTTCTTCTTTGCAGCTTTAGCAAACTCAGACAAATCCAGGCTGCTTGAAGATGAAAATGTTTCGCAGATTAATTTTATGCAGACTCAAAAATTGTCAAAAATTGACAAGAATACTTACTCATTCCTTATCCATCAAAAGAATGTGGCATAGGAAAGATAAGATGGTAATTATTTATTTAATGCGTATTGCACTTTCAAACAGAGTTAAAGTAATGCCTGGAGCAGTGGACCACAAGCTTCCCCCCCCCCCCCTACGTTTATCAATTTAAATTTAGCTGCGAAATCCCCCTACTTATTACCTGTCTGCCATCTGTGGGATGATGAAGTGCTGCCCATTTCTGTGATCTATGGCACAACAAGGAGATGAAGGTGAAGCAACTACAACAGCTCTCAGTCTCCAAGCAGCAGGCAGAATTGATGTACGGTTACCTCCTTACCTGGCCTTCTACCACAAAGGTAAAATGTTAAGCGGTCAGTGAGTTCGTACTGAATCTCCACTAGCCTTCCTGCCAGATCCTGACTACCCGCTTGTCTGCAGATTATGAAGCGAAGGTCATGTTTCAGAAAAAAGGCTCAGAAATAAGTCAATTCTACTTGCGTCTGTACAATTTACAATTACATTTCTGAGTACAAAGGATGGTTTTGGCAACTCGTATAATGTCAACAGTGTTGGTCCAGTCTTACAGCTCATAGATAGAACCATGATTGAGCACAACAATTACAATGAAAAGATAAATAAAATAAAAAAAACGTAGGTTATATTTTACCTAGCGTAATCCACGGGGGTCTTTCCACTGGAGTCCAGCGCCCCGGGATCAGCTCCATAAACTGCCAACAGTTCTGCTTGTAAATTCTGTCCTGCTTTTGCTGCTATGTGTAATGCAGTATTTCCTTTCTCCTGTTGTCCCAAAAAACAAGACAAAAATACAATATTTGCATTATGCCTAAACCTCAAAATGTGTTATTTGTTTTGTTATACACTTACACTTGTTTAACTACACTTACTGGATGGAAGAAGTTAGCCTGTGCTCCCAAAGATAGCAGTCTTAGACAAGTCTCCAGGTTTCCGGTCCGAACACTGGAATGAAGTTGCTGAAAGGAGATGGACAGTAATGTGTTTCAGTCACTGTGGAATGTATGTACCAGGTACTAGTTTCACTAGATGCATGTACCCATAACTGATTAATACATTTGGCAGTAGATTACTGTACGTAAAGGACACAGAGGGGAATTGCTTTTTTTTTTTTAAGGTACACAGATACGTCAATCTAAACATCCACGTCTATAAGATTCTATATAAACTTATGGGACAAAGGGTTGGATTGCCAACATCTAAAAATTGATAGCAAATTAAGTGAAATGACAACAACAACAACAAAAAGATGAATCACCTTGCTGAGGTCTTTTGCGGTTACACTGTCATCCTCACGACAAGGCATTCGATGAACATACGCAAGCATCTGATATTTGGCCTTGATGAACTCCGTCTTGTTAAGACTGGAAAAGTAATTAATTTTCACATCTGCAAGTCTCCTAATTTCTTAAAAGGTACAGAGACAAATTTGCTGCGAGTTCTGATCCCGGTACAGTTGGAATTTAATGTCAATGATCTTATCACTGTAAATCAATTTAGACAGTAGCACTTAAATAATAATAAAAAAAAAAACACAGCTAACTAATGCATAATGACAAGAGAATCCTGAAAGGCACTCACTGAACTCTGTCCTGGGGGTTCGCTTTGCGCTTGACACTCACTGAAGAGGAAGGATCCAGAAGGCTATGCTCCCAGATAGAATTAGCTCCATTGCCGTACAGCGTCTGGACCATCTAGATTAGAACACGAAACCACGGAATCACTTACACCGTATATAAAGCTGCCCTTTACGTGATGCGCCTGACTGTGTAACCATTGCTTCCATTAATGAAATACATTTCAAAGTCAAATTATTCAACTTCCATTGCATAATAAGGCTTCTTGACAAACTATTGTATTCATCAGTTTACCAGATCCGCCAGATTAAATGGCTAGAATAGATATTGCAACTGTTGTTTTCCTAAATATAATACAACATGTTACTTTTGATAATTATTGCAGTCTCAAAATTATTCAAAGCCTTGATGAAAAGCTTCAGCTCCACGACCGTCTGCAAATGTGATGCACAAACGTCTTGCAGCATTCCTGAAGAATAACCATTTCCTCAGAGACAAAGGCCTCAGGTTCTGTAACATTTCTGGATTGACATGCTGCAACTTCAAAAAAACAAAAACAAACCACAGATATTCCGAGGAACTCAAGATCGGCAGCTGTGATGGCAACTCTAGTATGATCATGATCTTTGGAATGCAGGCCTTTGAGGTTGCATGTGTGTCCATAAAACCACGTTGTGCTCCTGTCCCTCACCTGTAACTGGGCGGATGGCCATGGAGAATGAGTCAGATGTCGAACTTGAGAGCTGTGTCGACCCAGACCTCGATGGATGCTGCAGCACTCATCGCAGATTAACACACCCCTGTTGACTGAGGCCCAGCGAGGCTCTGGAATGAGATGCCAATGCTAGTAAACCTTGGTTAACGAAAAGCCCCGACGTACAGACGCCCTTCAGTTAAATGTCAAATGGTAATGTTTACATTCCAGCTTTTTCCGCAACAGACAGCGACAGACTAGTTGCTCCTTTAGGACTTCTACACATCCAAAAAAAAATCACGACCGCGAACACAGCCGTGTGTGTTCGTCTACGTTACGACAATATTAGCGACTTACGTATAATCAATAAGTTTGTTAGCTTTAGCGGACTAATTAAGCCAATTCTTCCCACTATGCTAAGCTAACAAAAATAATTCAGGAGATTCTCACAGGTTGTTATTACTAAGACTTAACGCCAGCAAAAAAGGAAAAAAAACATTTACAACAAACGTAATATATTTTACTCGGAAATAAGTTGTGAGCAATTGGTAAAGTTAACACGGATAGCTTTGTCTGACATCATTAGCCGTTTAGCTAGGCTGCTGAAGTTAGCTTGGTTTGGCATCATTAGCCGTTTAGCTAGGCTGCTGAAGTTAGCTTGGTTTGGCATCATTAGCTGTTTAGCTAGGCTGCTGAAGTTAGCCTGGTTTGGCATCATTAGCTGTTTAGCTAGGCTGCTGAAGTTAGCCTGGTTTGGCATCATTACCCGTAGCGCTGCAATCAGCGCAGACCTCTCTGCTTCGTACTCTCTTTGACATCCCTTGATAGAAATCCTTGGGTCTCCCACGACAGACGGATAGACAAGATAGGACAGTCCGACCTAACAGGTTGTGTTGCAGCGGTCAATGCAGGCAAACCAACACTGCTGCAATAGAGTTAGCCGTTCTGCTGTCGAGCAGAGCAATGTCTTCTTCTTCTTCTTCTTCTTCTTCTTCTTCTTCTTCTTCTTCTTCTCCTTCGGAGGCGGGGCCACCTTTGCGAAGGGGAATTACAAAGCAGTGTCCTATTCAAGAAGATTCCTCCTTGTCCACTTCCTTCCTTGCTTCATTTGAAAATAGTGAATATTTTTTTTTTTTCATTTTCTAACCGCTTATTCCGCTATCGGGTCACGGGCCAAGCTGGAGC